>NW_021632966.1:0-35038 GCF_004799145.2 Neltuma alba
GCCTTTCATTATTTGAAGAGCAATAGGAGTGATGCTTATGATACTGCTATTAAGATGATATGAATAAAGCCTATGACAGGGTGGAATGGGATTTTTTTACAGGCCTTACTTCTTAAATTTTAAAGCTTCTTAGGTTGACAAAATCATGAGATGTGTGACTTCAGTTAGATTTGATATCAAGCTTGAAGGAAGGAAAGTGGATTCTTTCACTCCTCAAAAGGGCCTTAGGCAATGGGATCCTCTATCCCTATATTTGTTCATCCTAGTAGCGGATGTTCTATCCAGAATGGTAACCACCCATGTGGAGAGAGGAGATCTCAATGGTATTCTATGCAGTGCTGAGAACTTTGTGGGAGGATTATTGTTTGCTGATAGGGCAGTGTATAAATCTGGAAAATCTTGTGTTTTTGTTTTTGTTAAGGCATCTGAGGACACAAGAAAGGCAATTGGGGAATGGCTAGGGATTAAAGAAGCAGGCTCTCTGAGTAACTACCTAGGTCTCCCTATTTTGTGGGGTAGATCAAACACGAAGCCTTGGCTTTTGTTAGAGATAGAGTTAGAAAAAAAATTATGCAGTGGACTAAAAATTTCCTTTCTCAAGTAGGAAAAGAGACCCTTATTAAAGCAATTGCTAATGTAATTCCCACTTATTCAATGGCTTGCTTTCTTTATCCAAAGAAGTCTTGCCAAGAATTGGATAGAATTATTTCTAACTTTTGGTGGGGAAGTATGGAAGGGGGTAGAAAGATCCATTAGAGGGCCTAGGATGTGATGACTAGCAACAAGATAGATGGGGGTATGGGTTTTTAAAGAATTTCATAACTTTAATCTTGCTCTTTTAGGAAAGCAGTGCTGGAGAATCATAACTGAACCTGATGCTCTGTGGGTTTGCTTGCTAAAAGGGATTTATTTCCCAAATTGTCCTTTTATGGTGGCCAAGAAAGCAGGAAGGGCCTCTTGGGCCTGAACTAGTATTTTGGCAGGAAGGGAGCTATTAGATAATAGCATTTTTTGGCAAATTGGGAATGGATCTAGGATAGATTTTTGGAGAGATAATTGGTTACCTATTCTCCCTTGTTCCAGGATTCCTAGTGATCTTATCCCTCCCCTTGATAAGACTTGGAAAGTAGTTGATTTTCTCAGGGATGGGGTATAGAATTTGGAACAAGTTACCCTTCCAAACAATATTAAAAACACTATTCTTGAGCTGCTCAAGATATGCTTTTGGGGATAAAGTCCACTGGTTGGGAAGTTCTAATGGAATCTATTCACTTAAAATGGGTTATAGTAGCCTCTGCTTAAAGTCAAGTGCAAGGAATAAGGTAGGGCCTAGTTCTTCTTATTCTAGTAATAAAGGCTTGTGGAAAGGGATTGGGCATTTGAAGGTGCAACCTAAATTTCATCATTTCCTTTGGAGAGTTTGTCATAAAGCTCTACCCACTATGGAAGCCCTTTTTAATAGAAATTTCTCCCAGTCTCCTGCCTGTTTTAATTGTGGTTTGAATAGTGAATTGATTGACTATCTCTTTCCATATTGTGATTGGGTGAAACAAGTTTGGTTTGCTAGTCCTTTGTGCTTGAATTTAAATAATTCTAGTTTTATCTCTCTTAAAGATTGGTTCTCTAAGATTTTATCCTATTTGCATTTTGATGATTTTTCCCGAGTGCTTGTTGCTTATATTCTCTGGTTTATTTGGAAGAGTAGATGCTCTGTTTTGTATGACCCGCAAAATATTGATATCTCTTGGACTCTAAGTTCAGCCATCAAGGCTGTCAATGACTTATGGACAGTGAAGGGAAGGTTTGGAACTAACCAAGAGTGTCCTAACACCAATGTTCCTCCTCCTAAGTGGTGTTTGCTGCTAGGGGGTGAATTTAAGCTCAATGTTAATGGTGCTTTCTCAAATGCTAATGATATAGGTGGCTTTGGGTTTGTTTTATGTGATGATGTAGGTTAGGTTATTAATGCAAATGCACAAAAAAGCAATGCTACCTCTCTTTTTGTAGTTGCAGATATTACCCTTTCGGAAGCAGTGAAAAGTGTGGCTGAGGTAAACTTAAGATTCATCCATATTGAATCAAATTGCAAAGGTTTGGTTGAAGCTATGGAGCGCCAAAAAGTTTACCCAGATTGGCATGCAAGTTTTCTAGTTGAGGAACTAGCAGCTTTTTTTTATATTAATCCCACATTTACTCTTTCTTTTGTCCCTAGGTCTCGTAATTTGGCTACCAATTGGCTTGCCAAAGAATCTGTAAAGGGTTTGTTTTGGGGAGGCTAGATTCCTAATCCCCCAAACCCTCTTGCTCGAATTCTTGCAATTGATAGGCTTAGTGCTGATGGTAATGAGGACAGATCTGGTATAGGTTAACCTATAAAGACTTTTGGAGTTGCTAGCAATATTAAGATAGTTTTTCTTTTGACAAAAAAAAAAGACAAATAATGTTTAAAGCATTGTTATTTTGAACTAAACTTAATGTCTAATCTAGCATGAATTAAAATTTTGGATCACCAAAATGCATCAAAAGTGGCTATTTGTTAAGCAAAAAATATTAATGTAGAAATGTAGAACTTGCATTGGAAAAAAATCCAACACCGGTGTCTATATATAAGTGAGACTCTTCCTAACTAGCTTGCTATTGTGAGCATGCACATATAACCAAAGCATGCTACACAATAGCCTAAATAGAAAGCTCAACAAATAGAGCACCATACTCAAGCTAGACAACAAACTTTTAACATATATGACATTCTTCCTTATTGTAAATGAATTTTATGTGTAACAAAATAAATTATTTGTTCAAGTCGCTTTTCTTTGGGTAAAATGATCAAATATATATATAATAAAAGAGTAAGGTCTTATCAACAAGATGTTGGTTGAGATAGTAAGCAGTTTTACGCCCATAAGGAAGAGAACATAAATTCAAATCCCAAATAACACTCCTGACCCGATAGAAATTAGTCTCAAGTCCAAAATGACGTGAAAAAACTCTGAATTTACATTTAAAAAAAATAAGAGAGAGGTCTTAGTTACAAGTTGTCTTTTTTCCTGAGTAAGACAGGGTAAGGTGATCCACGCATAATGTTGTTTTTCTTCTCACTATGAGCTTTGAAAATTAAATCACCCATGAATCTTTGTTGAGCGGCCAAACTAGTTGTTGTAGAAGCCTAGGAAATTTCATCTGCCCTTACAAGCAAGATTTGGTCCTTATTCCTATATTGAAAGCCAGGGAAATAATTGAGGAAGACCGTTTAATCTAAGGTACCGAAAACCAGATCGGTCATTGAACCGATCAAGAGGGTTAGATCAGAGTCAAACAGGTGAGCAATAAAAAATAATTTAAATTTTCATTAAGAACTAAATATCAATTTAATATCTTGAATCACTAATAAAAATAATCAATTAATCATATACTTACAATTTCTTTTCAACTTTTTTTGTAATTCCTTTGACAAATTAAAATCATAATATCATACTACTAAAATCACTAAATGTTCATCCCAACAAAATATCAAAATAAATATATGATAACAAAATATTCTTCCCTATAGTTATTCAATCACCAAGTCCTAATTATCAATGAATTTTTAAAAAATTGAAATATTTTTTTTAGAAAAAAAGGCAACCAGGTTAACCCACCAAATCAGTTGAGTTATTAGGGTTAGTATCGGTTTACCTTGGGTTGATCTAGGTTACACCAGGTCAATTCAATTCCGGTTTTGATGCTCAACCGGACTGGTTACCAAGCCAGTTCGCCACGTTTTCGGTCTGAACTAGCCTGTTCGGGTTTCCATATGTGGGTTTAATCTCTTATAGGCAATTAATTGGGCTAAGTGTCTTAGACTCATGAATAACTTGGTTTCTCCATCTCCCAATTGTGTTGATAACAACGATAATTGCCTAGAGATGTTGTTGATGGATCTAGGAATGGGAAAGCTGTAAAGTGGTAATTAGCCAAGTTTTAAAGGAGTTGAAATCTTGGAAAGTGAATCGGATGGATAAGCTCTGACCCAAATTTATTTTGTCCAACTTTGTTGTAATATGAGGTTGATTTGCATCTAATTATTTTTTTTTTCACATAAGATAAATATATTTGAGAAGAGGATGCTTCCGGTGCAATGGGCAGGGAAGACAACGCTAGATTATTATATTTTAGAATATTTGATTTGTGGGATTTTTTTTGAATCAATACTAGATTACAAAGCATTACAAACAAGGTCCAACAAAACCTAGTTTCCTCCCTTGCCTTTCCCCTCACACATAGAATGTGATTGATCTAGGATACAAAAATTGCTCTCCATCAAATGAGAGAGTTTAGCTAAATGATCAGCCATAGGGATCTATTCCCTAGTGGTATGAAT
The DNA here is from genome assembly GCF_004799145.2 of Neltuma alba. Lineage (NCBI taxonomy): Eukaryota > Viridiplantae > Streptophyta > Magnoliopsida > Fabales > Fabaceae > Neltuma > Neltuma alba. The sequence continues at coordinate 4,361 of NW_021632966.1, forward strand.
CGGAACAACAGTCCAGTTCCTATGAAATAATAATCTAGCATCCTCAACAATATCTTTAAACGGATAATTTTCATCACAACCTCTACAAAACATAGACATGGCCTCTATATAGTCAGTATGTATCGCTATCTTCATGTAGCCTCTGTTCCAATAGAGTTCCAATCCATGAATCATGCTAAGGAGCTCTACAACAGCTAGCAGTACGGTGATAATCTTACAGCTAAAACCCCCCATTTATTGCCCTTGATTGTTCCAAGCCTTTCCCCCACAACCACTTCTTTCGTTTGGTAAGACTGAACCATCCACCTCCAGTCTGATAAAGTCATCTTGGAGTTGGTTGGTGTAGTCCTTTCTGCTCAGAGTGTTGGAATAGAAGTTGCAGTTGGTCATTAGGTCTCTGTCCCAACAAGCACGGAATAAGCTGTCGTGCGCATCAGCCACGTTCTCAGCTGCTCTAGCATCAAAAAGCTTATTACACTAAGAAACCCATATATCCAAAAAGGATAGACCATTGAATCTTCTTTGTGTATGCATAGCCTACCTCTGTAGTTAGATTCCACTTCACCCACTCCAACCCCTGTAGGGATTCGAAATTAGGCCATAATTGCAGATCGACCACTGATTTCCATCTTTGAATAGCGTTGGTGCAATTCCTCAGCAAGTGCATGGAGTCTTCCTGCTTGGCACATCCAAAAGGGCATCCTGCTGATTCTGTAAACCCTAATCTGCATCTCAAGGATGCCGTATAAGCTTTACCGTCAGTAAATAGCCACATGAAAGAGCAGACCTTCTTTGGTACTTGCCATCTCCATAGAAGCTTCCAAATGTTGTCCTTTTGTCTTTAATGACCTGCAATAAGAAAACTATATGCAAATTTTATAGTGAAACGACCATCAGTAGACGGCTGCCAAAAATATTTATCCTCTCCTCTCTCCTCACGGGGTAGGTATGCACAAGTGATTCGATTCATGACATGGTAAGGAAACCAATAATTGAGCTTCTATAAGTTCCATTCCCCTAACTGGGTCATGTAGTCTATCACACGTTCCTCCTTATCCCATCATCCTTCATATCCTGGTGCCATTTCAATAAGGGGTCTGTTCAGCTCTGACCAATTGTCAAACTAGAAAGAGGTAGACGTACCATTACTAATTTTCTTTGCTAAACCATTCTTGAAGAATTGCCACACTTCACATATACCCTTCCATGTCAAAGACTAGTTGGAGACTCTGTTAACAATTGGTAGCTCCAGGTTTCCGTAATTGTACTTGCTTCTTAAAACCTAGACCCATAAAGCCCCTTTATCTTGTATCATCTTCCAATAGAGTTTCATTATGAAAGCCTCATTTCGCTTCCTGAGGTTTTTGATCCCTAAACCACTAGCTTTCTTCTCCTAGGTAATTTGCTCTCAAGCTAGCAAGTGGAGTTTCTTGGTATTATCTTTTTCATCCCAAAGAAAATTCCTGTTGGTTTTCTCTAGGTCTTGTATCATCTGCTTAGGTAACAACATGGTTTGCATGTGGTAGGAAGGTAGGGCTGATAGAACTGCCTTGATAAGAGTGGCTTTGCCTGCAAGATTTAAACACTTTCTTTTCCATCCTGCTAGCTTTTTGTGGGTCTTTTCCAGAATTGGAGCAAAAAGAACATAAGATGGTCTTTTATGTATAAGAGGAATTCTCAGATATTTTCCTAAGTCACATGTTAAACCCACTCCCATACGCTGACTTAACTCTGGTGCCCTAGAAATAAGAACATTCCTTGAGAAGCAAACTTTTGTATTTGACTTGTTCATCATTTGGCCCGAATAAGAGCAGAATTTATTCACACACTGGATCATCACATCCACCTGATAAGAGGAAGCCTCTCCAAAAAGCACCAAATCATCTGCAAAGAACAAGTGTGACAGCGTAGGTCCTTAAGAATTGAGGTTGATCAGGGTACAATATCCTTCTTCAACAGCATCATTAATAATGTGACTCAGTCTTTCTATACATAGAGTAAAGATGTATAAGGATATTGGGTCACCTTACCGGACTCCTCGAGAAGAAGTCAAACTATCAAAAGCTTCCCCTTTCCACAAAACTCTGAAAGAAGGAGACGAGATGCAAGCCATGATTAAATTACACAGGTCTTCTTCAATTCCCACCTCTTTCAACATGTCATGAATGAAAGTCCACTCAAGGTGGTTGTAAGCTTTTTTCATATCCACTTTCACTACTAACCAACCTCTACCACTCCTCTTAGATTTCATAGAGTGACTGACTTCTTAGGCAATTATTATATTGTCACTACTCTGCCTCCCTGCAATGAAATTGCATTGATGGCTCCCCACCATTTTACTCACGATTCCCTTGAGTCTACTGCTGATTAACTTTGTCACAATCTTGTAGCTAACATTACAAAGGGAAATCGGTCTAAAATCTTTAATAGTCTCTGGTCTTTCCAATTTAGGAATCAACACCAGATTGGTATTGTTGATAGCCTCAATTCTCCTTGGTTCCCTAAAGATTTCCTTCACCAATTGGCAAATATCAACTCCTATAATATTCCAGTACTCTTAGTAGAAGAAAGCTTGAATACCATCTAGGCCCTAGGCTTTAAAAGCACCCAGATCAAAAACTGTCTGTTTTATCTCCTCATCATCCAAATTTGCGTATAAGACTCCTCGGTCTTCCTCATTCATTCTTGGGAAGTATTTGGTTGTCTGAAGACATAGCTGACAAATTGGGTCTTGGCTAAACAACCTTTTGTAGTAATCTAGTGCCATATCCTTGATGGCATGTTGGTCTGTAATCCAAACTCCCTGTGAGTCCTTTAAACTCTCAATCATGTTCCTCTTTCTTCCCTGATCGTTGAGGTATGAAAAAATTTACTATTTTTATCCCCCTATTTCAAACAATTACATTTAGATTTTTGGTACCAAATCAATTCTTCTTATGCTAAGACTTTTTTATACTCCTTCCGTAAGTCATTCTCAGTTTTGGCTAAATATTGACTGTCCCTTCAGCTTCTTGCTCTTTCCACTCCTTCAATTCTTCTCATGATTCTATTCTTCTTTTGAGGGATGCTACCAACTTTCATCTTATTCCATTTTTCTACCTCCCTTAAGAAATTACTAATGTTATCCTCCCATTTTCCACAGTTCCAGGATTTCTTTATCACATCAATAAAATCTTCCTCAAGAACCCAAGTAGCTTGGCACCTAAAAGGAGAATTAACTTTTCTGGGCTGATTATCTAGGTTGCTCTTAAGAAATAAAGGCCGATGATCATAGCCAAATTTGCTTAGGTGGTAGATCTTAGTAAAGGGAAATAAATTAAGCCAGGAAGAGTTAGCAAACACCCAATCAATTCTTTCCTTTAATAATTTTTTCTCCCAAGTAAATATGTCTCCCACATAATCTACCTCAATCAAATCTATTTTCTCAACACATTCATTGAACTATCTCATGGAGTAACCATTCGGTGAAGAGCCTCCACATTTATCATTCACTGACAAGTAAGCATTAAAATCTCCCAGCACAACCCAAGCTTCACAAATGCTATTATTTAACTGAACCAAATCATTCTATAAGGTCTTATGCAGCAAATAATTAGATTCACCATAAACATAGGTAAGACAGAAAGACTGATTACTCCTCAAGGAGTTCACCATAACATGCAGCAATTGAGTAGTAAAGGACAGGTACCTTATAGAGTAGATTTCCTCATTCCAAAGTAGCCATATCCCTCCTGCATAACCTGTGCACTCAAGCCTAATCCATTGATTAAAACCGAGTTTGCAGATGATTCTGTCAGCTTTATTTCCACACACACGAGTTTCACACAAGACTAAAATATCGATATCTTTTCCTCTAATTAAATATTTGATCCTTCTGAGGAAAGTTTTAGAGGCAGCGCCTCTGCAGTTCCAGGAAATGATATTCATAATAAAAGGAATTACGATGGAGAGAGCAGTGCCGCATCTCAATAGGTTTCCTGCTCCATGGTTTTTTCATACCCTACCAGTTCCTCTACCCTATTATCTCTAGTTTCAAACCACAAATCATTATTCTCATTTTCTTCATTTTCCCAGGACGCCTTCTGTAATAATTCCGGTAGGTCTGGGGGTCTTGGAGTTGAAACCAATTCATTCTCTAACTCCTTTTGTCTTGGATCAGTTGTATGACACCCATTCTCAACTCTACTTTCTACCGCATTCTGTAACATGTTTGCATACTCTCTATTTTGTCGTGCCTTCTCCTCAAATTATGCATTTAAGTTTATTTGCACTTTGGTAGATAGTGACCCAAACACTAGTTGATGGGCTTGTGTATGCTTTTTTTTTTCCATTACTGGGGAAATAATTTTGGGTCTGGAATTTTGCTGTCTTTTTCGGCCCACCAGTGCCTTTCTCTTGACTGCCTCCTTTTTCCTTCAGTTGGGCTTGCTTTATTTTCCTGCCCATTTAGGCTATTAAGTCTACCTTGTTCAAATAATTTACTTTTAACTAAATTCACTTTGTTTTTTTTCCCTTGATACCATCATTTTCCCCTATCTTTTCATGTCCCGTCGTGCTGCTCTCACCAAACACAAAGACCCTATTTTCCTTCTCTTTCTTACTACCTTCCATAGACACTTCTTTCTTTTTAGGATCAGATGGCATAGCTTTCTTCTGCCAAACTTTCACCTTATTCTTTCTGTTACTAGTTTGGTTTGCCTCAGCAGGAGGGTCATCCTTGGAGGACTCATGGAGCACTCCATATCGGCCAGAAGAGGTACCTTTCTCCTCTTTTCCTGTTGTCTTTTTTCCACTACCGTACCTTGTCTGATCCCTACTATCTGTTTCACCTCTCACTGGTCTTTGTCTGAAGGTCCTTTTTGGTTTTGTCCAGTCACCATATTCCTCCTTCAGGTTAATACCTGGTGTGCTAAACAAGGGCTTCTTCTCCAGTTGAGATCCCCTCTGATTATCATTTTCCAGTGCATTGCTCATGGTTGGCATATTCATTGTGGTCTGTGGTTGGCTTTGCTTGGCAGTGGGAGCATTGGCAGAGCATTTTTCCTGGTTATGCCCGTAGCATCCACACTTGAAGCAAATATGATCCAAACCTTCATACTCCACATTGTAAATCATTGTCCTCAAGACAAAACGTGACTGTAGTTTCTTGTTCAGGTCGATTTCCACACTAACTCTAGCGTATTTTCCCCTTTCAATAATATTCTTTTGATTCTGGCAGTAGGCTAAGGTGTTCATATCAACCTTAAGAGCTTTTCTTATCATGTTCCCCAGTTCCCAAATACAATCTTCTGCATAAACATGGATAGGTAAAGTTGGTATTCAAACCCATATTGCCACTTTTCTTACTTTGCTACAATACGGGTTGAAGTTTGGGTTCCATTGCTGAGCTCCTTAGTAATGACCTTGAATTACCCTGGGGCCTTCAAAAAGCATATGGTTGCACACTTGTTTGTCCTCAAAACGAAAGATAAAGAACCCATTAGGTAAGTCAATAAGCTCAAAGTTTGAAGCTTTTAGCATCCATCCCACTCTGTCTTTCATCATCTCCAGACTCATTCTCCTTCCTAACAGAGTGATGATAACAGAGTCTACCCAAGGTAGGCATTGTAACATCCCGATTTTTGGGCCTAGAAGTACTAGAAATAGCCTGAATGGGATAGGCTACCAGACCCCTTTTTAGTAGAGGTCTTAAAGATGAGAAAGAAAGTTAAAGCAGTTTTAGGGACTAAACTGCAAAGTGAATGTTTTAAGGGGCTAAAGGGTAATCAAAGTTAGAGGCTCCGGTAAAGTCTCAAAGGCCCAGAAAGAGAAAAGAGGCTAGATACAGACCAAAGGTTAAGTTAGAAGCCTCAAAGAGATTGTTTTATGAGGTTGAGCCTAAGCAGGGGTAAAACCGTAAATTCAGAAAGTTACGGCCATCAGGGGTAAAAATGGAAAGTACTTAGAAAATTCTAAGAAAATCCTAGAAAATGAGAAATAATATTCTAAGACTCTTTTGTGAAGAGAGATGATGAAAATACCCCTGAGGTAACTTAAAAGGAATTTATAAGTTTATGGCTCAATTTGAGATGTAGAGGTAGATTTAATTGTTTGAGTCATAAGAAAACCTCATAAAATTATGGTAAAATAGGGATGTATGATCTAAGAGACTGTAGAAAATTATAAAATTAGTCTCATCCCCAGAAGACCAGCAAGATGGCTTTAAAAATACTTAAAAGCCAGTTATGCCGAAAAAGGGCATTTTAAAGAATGATTTTTAAGTGGGGCTACAGGTTGAGTTATGACCTGAGAAAATTCACAGATTTTCTCTAGAATATGAGGAATTTTATGATATTTTTGGATGAATTTTTGGAGCTCTGGATTGAATAAAATGCTCCAGTCAAATATTAAATAATTTTGTCCCCTAAATAGGAGACAAAACCAAAGAAAATATCTAAGAGCCATCATGACGATGCTGAGTCAGCGTGCTGAGTCACCAAACGTAATCATGACACCTACGAGTCATCATGCTGAGTCACCAAAAGATATTTATGGACAGCATAAAAATCAGAACGTAGTATGGGAATATTTTAGACAGTCTTTTGTCTACCCGTTATAGTGAAATCTCTACTGCATGACTCAGTAAGGTTAAGTAGCCCGTCAGTAGAGCTAATTATTTTTCCCTCTGCTCCTCTAAGGTGGCACCATATATGTACTTAATTAAGATGAGAAAATAGTGTCAGAACATGTCCTGGTGGTACAGGGTAAGTCAGGACCCGAAAAGTATCCGATACGGTGCAAGATTGGCTTGATAGGTGGAGAAATAATTAAGAAAATATTTTTGCACGAATTTATATTTATTTTCTCCCTATTTTAATGCCATAAATGATGAAAGGACATGAAAGTGACAAGTGTACGGTTAGATGAGAAAAAGAAAATATTACGTGTACGGCTAGATGGAAGACACGTGTACGGTCGGATGCAAGACACGTGTGCGGTCGGATTAAAGACATGTGGCTTGATGATGTAAGCATGATGTCATCATGATGAGGTAAGCATGATGTCATAGGACACTTGTCACCGTAAGATCAAAAGAGAAAATGGACGGTCCAGATCGAGCCACGTATTTTTAAGATCAACGGTCCAGATTCAGTCTGTTTTTCTATAAATACCCCCTCCCCTCCCTACCATTTCGTCCAAGCATAAGGAATCCATGGGGAAGCTCTTGCAAAATGGTTTCTAGAGAGAGAAAGAAGAGGGAGAAAGAAAGGCCAAGTGGTTCCAAGCCAGATCAAACTCTAAAACAAGGTATGTGATGGTTATAGCACCTGATTTCATGCCTATTTCGGATGAGTTACTGTGTGTATCTGATTCTGAAATTTTTCATGCTTAAAGTACATTCTGTGAGCTTTACATCCATAGGTAGAACACTTTATTTGGATATGTGTACGATTTATGGTGATTTTTCAAAGTTAGGGTTTGAAATCTGGAAACAGTGTTGAACTTTTGGAAGAGTTTCGAGTTCCGTACATTTCCGGTACTGTTCGGTGTAGAATTGGTTCCTGAAACTATTTTTCCCTTAAATTTAACTTAAGGATATTTCAGTGAGACTTGGAACCACTCAATTTGGATTTTTCTAGAATTAATTATGAATTTCCAAAGTTGAGTAAAAATTCTGGAAATTCTGCGTGAACAGTACCCGCGAAGCAAAATTTCCAGATTTGGTATTCTTGAATCTAAGGCCATCTAAAGTGGTCCTAATTGACAAGAAATGGATCTTAAGGATGGGAAATGATAAGATTTATATTAGAAAAGTTAGAAAGAAAACCCTAAGACTAAGAGAAAGGGTTGAGGTTCAAGAAAGCTAGTCTTGAACTTTATGTAATCTAATGGTCCTAATGGATTGTATGATCAATGTGACTATGTTTAGGACCTTTGAAACATCCAAGAGGATGTTTGGCGATGTTGACCGAATGTCCACATGGTTGGAAAGACCAGGGAATCAAACGAAAAGCAAGGGGAAAGCCATGTTACAAGATAGTGAACTTACCTATACTGTGTGCTTGATATGTATGCTTGCATGATGTGATTGTGTTGCCATGATGTGACTAAGCTATGATGAAATGTTTGCAAAGTTATGTTTGCAAGTTTATGTTATGTTTTGCCTTGGCAATATGTTATGGAAGCATGAAATGCTTTAGCTTACTTTCCATGGCATTCATGTGTTAATGTTATAACATGTCATGCATGTGCATTATGTCTTACATGCTTATGGGTAGTGTTTGCTACTGAGATTCTTCCGAATCTCACCCCTCCCTAACCAACCATTTAGGTCAATCAATGATGGGCAATAATGGCATGAGAAGCAAGGAGAAGTAAGCGGAGAATTATTTTTGTTAATGGATGAGACTGTTGATGAATGTATAATTCTCCTATTATATAATTTATGTTATGGATGCCTATGATGCCATGTATTTAATTGTACTGTTTACGGCATGAATGAAAATGTATGAGAATGAATGGGAAAGAGTAATCCCAAGTTATGTATGTCAAAGAAATAAAAAGAATTATAGTAAAGAGATGTTAAGGGATAAAACGTAGGTCCTGGAGTAGTGAGTTTGTAGCTCCAGTTTGACCTATCAAACGAGTGAGTTAGGTCATAAGATTTGGCAAGCAATGAGATCTAATGTTTCTCTTTAAAGTGAAGGATAGTTTGCCCGATTCCAATAACTGAGCAGAAAGTTATGCCTTTCCAAAGTTAGGCCAAAAATACAGTAAAATCCGAAAATGACCAAATGAACAGTAACTTTTTCAAAGGAAATTGAGCTTGAATTTCAAGGCAATCAGTTCAGAAACTATTTTTCCTCAAAATTTTATCCAAAGAGCTTTCTGTAGAACTTGGAATCACTCAATTTTGATTTTTCTACAATTAGTTATAACTTTTCGAAGTTTGTCACATTTTAAGGTGACAATGAATAGTAACCCGTAAATGAAAATTTTCAAAGTTGATTTTTCATCAATTGTAGCCTTCAAAGGTGATTCCAAATGCTTCCGCAAGGAAAGTTAATTGATTTAAACATGAGGTGTTACAGGCATAGTTCTTTCCAACATTCATCACTGATGTTAAGTCTTGGGAGACTATCGTATAGTATTTTCTGCTCTTTGGATAAGTTAGGAGCTGCTTCTTCTTCCTCCAACCAATCATTCATGAGCTTATCCAAATCCCGTACTTGTACTAGGGTTTCTTCCTTCCCCATTAGTTTAGCTTTGTAAGAAATTTTGGGATTTTCCACTGTTTTTGATATCTGGTTTTGACCCCTGTGCTCCACCATCACCACTGAGAGATGCTCTGTTTTCTTGGTTCTACGAAGGTTTTGGCATCTTCACTTCCGGTTTCTCTCCATTCGCATCAACATTCATTTTATCTCCCTCCATTTTCTTAATATTGCATCCCTTAATCTCATCCTCCTCCTTAGTTGATTCAGAGGTGCCCATCGGTTGCTCGCCATGCTCGAAGGAATCACTTGGTTGCATACCGTTTCTCTCCCTACGATTCTCACTCATCGTTCTCATAGATTTTGATTTATGGAATTTGATTTGTGGTTTAGAAATTTTGAAAGTATTTTCTTTGGTCATTTACCCAAAACAAAAAGATAAATTAAAAAAATATTTCAAATTGCATTATTTGCGATAGTTATTTTTTTGGGTTAAAGTGCAAATATGCTTGTCAACTTTCTACCTCAAAGCGACTTTCATGAGTGCAAATTTTGCCCCATCAATGCATTATTTTTTTTTTTGGCAATTATCATTACAGTATTTTAACATTAATGTTATTTTTTTGATAATAAGAAAAAATTCTTACAATTTTAAATCGAGAAAATCCTAAGATAATTACGGTTGAATTTCAAAATTTTAAATAAGAAATTACTGTAAAACTACGTTATTATTTACTTTTCAAGTGTAATCATTTTCTTTACGAGAATAATAATCAATACTAATTTGAAATTTTAGAATTTAACAGTTATTTTTTTAATTTCTAAAATAAATTTACAATTGAGAGGGGAAAAAAAAACTTTATCAACCGAAGTCACCCGATGTACCCACCATGGCACCAATGCGTTGGGAGCATGGATCTATCCGACATCCAGCTGCCCCGGAAATTCTCGGCATCGTGGCAATTCAAGCTTCTGCGTCTGCGTCTGCGCCTCCTCTTTCTTCTTCTAGGGTTGTCAGTATGGCCTCCGATCAACATTACAGTCCCATGTTTTAAAATCAAGTTCAGGTTTCGATCAATCTTCCCGACTTTTTTGTAATTACAAAACAATGGCCACCACATTGAAGACAATCTCTGCCGCTCTCAAACTCATAGACACAAAGAAGGATAACCTCAGGAAGGCCTATGATGATCTCCATGCTCACTCACAGCTCCTCTCTTCCTTCTCCCTCTCATGGTCTGAAATCGATTCTCACTTCACTTCTATCCAGAATTCTCTTACTCAACGTTTTCATCTCCTCGAGTCCCTCGAATGCCAGGGTAGCCAACCTAGTTCATCAACTTCACCCATTCCCATGCCTGCGCAGAATCCAAATGACCCGACCCAGACCACCAAAGATCCGTTACCGTCATCTTCACGGCCGTCAAGTCAAAATCAAAAGCTCCCTGTTGATCCATCTGCATCGCCGAATCCACCGAATCAAAATGGAGCAAATGTTGTACCCAAAAACTTCATTGAATCGAGTTCGGTGATGCCTAGATACGAGTTGAGTACTCTGTGCGAGAAGATGGATGGAAAGGGGTTGAGGCAGTATGTTATTGTTCATGCGAAAGAGAAGACTGCCATTCAGGCCGAGCTTCCAGGGGCCTTACGCTGTGCTCCAGACCCAGCTGCGATGGTTCTGGATTCTCTTGATGGGTTTTATGGGGTAACTGACCCAAGGGATATGGAACAACGTAAGTTTAGGAGGGCCTGCATTGTATTAATGGAACAGTTGAGGGTTTTATCTCCAAATATAGGATTCAAAGTGAGAGAACGAGCCAAGATGGTGGCCTCAGAGTGGAAAGCAAGTTTGTGGACCGATGGCGCAAAGACGTTAGAGGCATTGGGCTTTTTGCATTTTGTGGTGGCATATGGGTTGCTTTCTGAAGTCAGCATGGATGAACTTGTTGATTTCACTGCTATGGCTGCTAACAACGATGAGGTTCCCCAGCTATGCCGAACTATTGGTTTGACAGAGAAAATTCCTGGTAAGATAAGTTTCAGTTGCATTCTTGAAGAAATATGGATAATAAGCTAGAATTATGGTTGATTATTTGAACATTAGTATGCAATAGCACTGATTTATGGATGTGTATGTTGACGTTGGAATATTAGTTTTCCTGATCAATGGTCTCTGCATGAGACACGGGGTCTGATTAGTATATGAGATTTTAAGTATGGCAGCGGGTGTGTTAAAAGAGGAAATACAAAAAATGTGTAGGTGGGCGCGGCGGGGAGGCGGTGAAAACATTGGTTAGCATTGTACTCCTTCTGTTTATTTTTATAAGAGACAACTGGTTAAAATTAGTTAAGAGACAATAAATATGTTAAAATGTAACTTTTCGGCACAAAATACCCTCATTCATGTGAGAATTAAATAGAATGACATGGGTAATATGAGTAATTGAAGGGGTTAAAATGGGAAATCACCAAACAAAATTTGAGACAACTTCTAAATGTTTCTTATGAAAAGGAACATATCATACTTCACAATTGTCTTTTGTAAAAAAGAACGGAGGGAGTATCATCTAAAGGTGCTGTAATATATTATGAGCTTGAAAAGTTCTGTCACCATTGGTTATTTTTTCTCTTTAAAATTTTCCCATTTACAAGCATAACATTTTGTGAAGCGCTTTTCTATGTTGATAAAGTGTTGGTGTAATAAGTGGTGTCATTTTTTCTTACTTTTATTGGAAAGGCAATTATCATTTCAATTATACAGATCTTGTTCAGAAACTTGTTGATAAGGGCAAGCATGTTTTGGCTGTCAAGTATATCTTTGAGTTTAGTCTTGCTGAGAAGATCCCACCAGTTCCCATCCTGAAAGCTTGTGTGGACGAGGCTAATAAACTTGCTAAAAGACTTCTCCAGGAAGGGAAATCACTGGTATGTAGGTCTCCTGATTGGTGTCTCAAACAGGGGGTCAACTGAGTCATTCCAATATTTATTGATCCATTTTTGCAGAATGAGGCCACAGCAAGAGAAACTCATGCTCTGAAATCAGTAATAAAGGTTATTGAGAGTCATAACCTTGAATCTCAATATCCACCGGCAATCCTTGAGCAGCAAATAGTGCAACTGAACATGCAGAAGGCAGATAGGAAACGTGCTCCACCACCTTCTGTAAAGCCTCCTCCTGAGTCTAAGCCTCAACAGCAGCAAAAGACAAAGAAGCAGAAGCAGCAGCAGCAAATTGGAAAGAAGCACCCTCATCCTCAGACATCAGCCCAACTTGGTCCTATGGCTGTCCAGAAGATTGTTTCTGTTGCCAATTCAGCATTGCACCAGTACCAACAGCCTCTGGTCCAACCTACAGGTTTGTTGCCAGAACAATTGAATTCATACATGAGCTCACAAGCTGTGCCATATGGAATGGTGGGTCAAACCTCCACCGTTTCTCCCTATACAGGTCCTTCTGTTGGGCCTTACGGTTTTGCTGGTGTCCCAATGGGGTCCAGTGGCAATCCAACTCCAGGTGGTTCACACCTATATTCAGAGCCAAATTTGCAGTCTGCATATTATGACAGAACCACTACTTATAGTGGTTATGGTCTTCAACAATATTACCAGTCTCTCTATCCTCAATAGTTCAGGGATTTGCTTCTAATTGCACTGAACTCTTGGGGTGGTATTACAGTCTCTTTCTGACTTTGCACTGCTGGTGTCTGGTTACCAGTATCACCGTGATCAAAAGACAGGAATTAGATTCAGTAATTAAGAATTGTGAGGGAATGCATAGTTTCACAATTTTGATTACTTGAATCAGTTTGTATCTAGTAGATTACTTTTAAGTTATGGTCTGCCAAACTTCTCTGCTCTTTTCTGAATGGAAATTGGCGCTAGGATTTTAAAAGTAAGAGCTCCATGGATAGAACCATTTTATATTTATATTAGCTAGTTTTGCTTGAGAATCACTTACCAAGTGAGTCTCCCGCTGGCTCACTGTAACATATATTTTCATCAGCAAGGCCAAAAGTATAAAAAGATCATTTTGTTTAAAGGCTAGCAAGGGTAGAACTTTGTCAAAATTTCTATCTATGCTCGAAGCTACCTGAATGTTGCTTCCCTTTATTCTTGACTTCCTTTGGTTGTCTCTGCCTTTAAACATAGGTTACCTTTATATTTTCCTCCTTTGACATCAAATTCCCAAAAGAAATATGGTAATTTGTTTCCTATAACACGAGACCTTTCATTTTGTGTATTATATGTTCCTTTCAGCTTGGTATTCCCACTTCTCTCTCATTCTTATGCACCTTGTCTATCTGAGGATGGCAAAGGTGTTCTTTTGTGCTGCTTGCTTGCTTGCTGTCCTCTCATGAAGTTGTCTTTCTTCTCTCACCATCTCTCTGTCTCTCTCTATTACTGGTCATGTTTGCTTGGAATGCTCCTAATTTTGGACTGGGATTTTTATTGAATTGAAAAAAGAAATGTGCTTTTTTCCATTTGAGTTTGTGTGGCATAAATTTTTCCTTTGCTATAATTTTCTGTCTTAGAATTTGACATTGTAAATGATTATTTTATCCATAATTATGTCGAGATTTTTTTATTTAAAAAGATTTGACCAGCATTTTTATGTCAAGATTCTCGGCTTTGACAGTGAAGCATGATTGATATAGGTTATGTTTAGTTCTGTAATTATCAACTTTATCTGGGAGTATGATGGGTACTCAAGTAGGATAGAGTGCTCTCCCTTAAAAGTTAAGTTGGATAACTAACCTACTTAAGTACTTCATAGGGTTGCCTATACTACTCAATGTGAGGCTAAGGAATCCATATTACCCTGTTCTCAATTGATGTGCGTAGAACTGGGGTAAAAAATTGGAGCTGTAGCAAGAATAAAGGGAGAGGTGGAAGAAGATATATAAGGAGGAAAGAGATGGCTTACAGGCCAAGAAAGTTTTTATTAACTATTGATCAAAGAAGGTTCCCTAACCTAAATTTCTTAGGGCTTTGGATGGAGCCCAAAAGATAATATTTTTAAAATGAGATATGCTAATTACTAATCCTGACAACACATTACAATCCTAACAAAACCAATTAAACAAATAAAATTCTAGCAAGATAAGATATAACAATTTAAATAACATAAAATGTATTAAGATATTAAAATTATATTGTAATTATATTTAATTAATTGAAATGCCCTTTATCTCATATAAATCTTATTTTTGATAATATTTATAGTAATCCTTAATTTATGAATAATTAGTATTTTCTTATCTTTTTTCATCATATGTTGCCCAAAGCTGACTGTGAGGGTGCCTCAACCTGAACATCTCAGTGCACCCATACTACTCAATGTGTCATTGTGGGAATGTGAGTAAGCAATACGTATTTCTGTCTCAGATTATGTTATCACAATGCATGCAACAATCGGGTTGTCAACGTAGAACATGGATACTTTTCACTCGTGGCTTCTGAGTGATGAGCAGAACTAACTCAAATTGAAAGACCTGCTTTTTTAGACATAGACGGTGACTGATGAAACGTCATAACCCCTTGTAGTGTCTGTTGGTTCATGCTATCAATCGTTTGTTCTTTAATAGCTGTTATCCCATTCAAGTATAACTTTGTTCGTAGGTGAATTTCATGGGGCAATTTGGATTTCTAGAGTCAGCAATTGAGTCGCATTTTGCTTGAAGTTGTTTTTCCATCACCCCATTATGGGCTTCTATATATGTATTCCTTTTTGGAGTAAGCTATTCTGATTTTACTATCACACTTATTATTGATAATGCTTCAAAACAGCAATAACCAACAGAGATTGGTCTCCATAGATGATCCTATTCCTGTGTCTATTGATGCCCCTACATGGAAATGATCACTTCTTGGATGAAGTTAGATCAGGACATCAGGCCTCTTTATCACTCAACTTCCACACTTTTTTGCATTGGTTTAAACCACTAGAATGTTGTAAGATTGTTCTAGCAGTCACTTCAGAGGCACTGGAACACAGTTTACCACCATACCTTTGTATCCAAATGTAGTTTCAAAGTTTTTGGATTTTGTGTGCCTCAAGGTTTAATGTTTCACCTAGGAGTCGGGGGTTACAACAGAAGAGCAAAACTGAAGCTTGAGTCATTTGATGTTTCCAAATTTGTTACCTAGCATTACCATGAAAAACTTACATGGTCTGCTGATATACGATTTTATAGCCTCGTTTAAACAGCAAATCTGCCGGACCTACACCTGATCATGTCATCATATTAGCTTCACTGCATTTTCTATGCAGGTGGATAGTAAATCATGATTGGGTAATACAATTTTTTTATTAGGGGCCACCCCCATTTTTGGTCATTGTGAGTGTTGTGAGGTGCCATTGAACCAAGAGTTTCTTAAAGGGGAGTTTGGCATTCCATATAAGCACTAAAAAAAAGTTTCATGTAAGTTGAAACAAAATTCTTCTCACATAGTTACCTTGAACTCCATAAAATCATTTCTGAAAGGCTAATCCAAACACCGCTTACAAATTGATTTAATATGTGGAAACATCTGAGTGTGCATGTGTGCTGCTGATACTTAACTTCTTAGATGTTTAAGTAGCTGTCTGTTTGGTTCAGTTTACTTATCTTAGTAGAACAGGTGATAGAAGTTCATATTACTGCTTAGAGCAGTCTGATTCTATGCCAGTCTTCTGATAGACATGACCACTCCCGGAGTTTTTCTTCATTTATTATTCTCTGGCATCTGGAATCTCCTTTCATGGGCTCTAACCAGAGAAATTTACTGGCTCTGTACATGCTTCGTCGGCTCATGATTTTTCTTTCTCCTTTCCATTAATTTATGACCGTTTAGGACGGGGAAGTAGCCAAAAAATCTACTGGGAAAAATCAGTATTGTGGTCACTTAAGAGGCATCGAATTTTCACATTTTAGTTATATCCCTACTTTTATGTAGTTGGTGTCAGAGTAATAGAAAAAGATGCGACTTTGTTTCAAGATTTTATTTTTGGGATTATTACAATGAGATCTCAAAAAAAAAAAAAAACCAGTAAATAATGGCTGTTGTTGCAATCTGTTTTGTTGTCATTGGATTTGTTGAGTAATTATATTTTTTGAGACTTCACAGCAATTCTGTGTTTTATTTGTAGCTCATGATATCTTGTTGATGATTTGGAATGTAACAATTTAGTGTCTAAGAACTCATTTTATACTTGAAGCCAGTCTCCAACTTTCTTGCCAATTGGAAGCATAATAAATAACCCCCAGATTTTTTTTTAAGACAAAAGCACGAGTTAAAATGATGAAGAGAGGAAAGTTTAAGGGATATAAAATTGATACCTTGAGATTATATGCATCGACTTGAAAATTTAGGAGGGTTTACCATCAAGTTTTAAAAGTAGAAGTGGCTATTTGGACATGGTTGAGAAAATTTTTATGTAATTTAGGCTTAATTTAGTTAATAATTGGCAGAGGTCCGAACTCTTTATTAGAAAATTTTCAAATAAAGACCCTGAAAAATTATAAATTGGAATTTATAATTTTTCAGGGATTAGGTTAGCAAATGTTTTATAAAAAACCAAATTAAATTATAAGTTACTATTATAAATAACAAGTCTGCAACTAAAAATAATAAGTTCAAATAGGAGGGCAATTTGGTTTTTGTACATAATATTTACTAATTCATATTTAAAATTTTCTGGTTGCAATTTTTTTAAAATTTTAGAACTCAAATTGTAATTTTATATTTTTTAGGGTCTTTATTTGTGAGTTTTTCAATAAAAATTTTGGACCTCTATCAATTTTATGATGAATCTAATTTTAAAGAATGTTATTAAAATATGTTCTAATAATGTGAAAGCAAACTTGTCAACATACTCTTTCCCAAGATCATTACAGCATTACCAAGAAAAATTGACATCATTCTCATTCTTTTTAGTTGTGATTGAAAGGTGAAGCAACACTTAATTTTGGATTTCCAATGAATGAAAGAGTCAAAATATGATTACATTTAGATTGATACACTTAAATTTCCAATCAACTATTTTAGATACGATTAGTTGGTGATGTTAAATATTAAACCAAAAAATTTACATCAAATGTTTATCCCGTGTTTTGACTAACTACTGTACTTAATGTGATTATCTTGTGTAGTTTGGTTTAAAAAAAACAAAGGAGTTATCATGAGATTGATTCAAAAGAAGAAGAACAAAAATAGAGAAATAAAAACTTGCAAGATCAAATAGGAATATCAGGATTTAAATTCTTAGATTTGATATTGAAGGTTACTATGTTCAATTAGAAGTTAATGAGGCCTAATTGGAAGTCTTGAGTCACCTTTCATTTAAACTCAAATATAAACTTTAGTTTTTACATGTATTTCTCGAGTTCATTTTTGAGTTTCATGCTTCTCCAACACTTTATCGAGAAATCACATGATATATTATACTCTGTTCTTCATTCAGCTCTGACAAATATTCAGTATTTCTCAAATATCTCATAAACTACAAATCCGTTTAAAGTGAAGCTTGATTCATATGAAATTAGACTCAACACGGTTCATGGACACCAAGATCAACTTCAGTGAGTTTCATATGAAGGGGATATGCTGCTCGAAAAATGGTACTAAGGTTTCACGACTTGTTCCTGACTTCTAGTCATTATGGTAAAGATAACTTTGAAAACTACAACAAATTTTAGAGTGGAATTTGTTGCGTTGAAAAGTAGATTCAAAGAGCTTTCTAGCGATAGCTGATTTGCAACATTTGGAGTTGAACTAAAAGATTTTTGATCACTTAAAGTTAACCTTTATTTTGTTTGCATCAGAAGTTTTGTTACAAGATTCCTTACTCAAAAATGTTATTAAGAATCTGTCTACTTGAGTAACAACTCGAGTTAAGGACCTTTAATTGAAGGATCTGATTCAAGAGACCAATAAGCTTCTCGAGTAGTCTACTCTAAAGTTATCAAGAGAACTCACACTAAAATTATCAAGTAAAATCCTTTTCGATAAGGAACTCAAGTGATGTCTTGCTTGCAAACTTACTTTTCAATACTAAAAGTTTTCTAAAGAGATTTTCTTGATAACATTATCACTAAATCTATTTATTGATCAAGTTATTAAGAAATTCATCTCCTGATAAGCTACCCGAGTTCTTGGCTTTAATATATCTAAGTCTTCCTTTTTATTAACGATAGACTTCTTGAGAGCAATGTTTTGAAATCCCTTTACTCTATACAAGCTTTTCTTAATAAACTTCTCTAGAAATATCTTCTCGATTATGGCTTCGAGTTTTGAGTTCTCCAGATCTTAGCTTAGCAAGTACTTTCTTTTGAAGTTTTCGAATGCCTTATTGATAAGCCTGCTTCTTGAAAACTTTATCAAGATTATTTAGTCTGACAAATTTAATCTCTTGGATAACTTAAGGATTTTGTATTTTAATTCAAGGCCATGATCATCCTTTGATTTTAATGAATTGATAAGCTACTTATGACATGCTTTGAGCAAGATTATTGTAGGATTAAAGGCTCAACGGAAAAGTGACAATGGTTAGCTACTTTATATTAGAAGTTTCCAATAGTTAGTTTCAACAGTTATATTCTTCAAGCTAAACGAGAAAAAGATACTCAATGATCAAATACCCAATATCAACTATAAATATAAAGAGCATTCGAAGTCAGAGTAAAGAAGAGAGCCTGAGCTTGTAATGTCAAAGTGCTGAAATGCCGAATCAACATATCTTTATTTAGAGTTCCAAGAGAATACTCTCTTTCCTTGTGCTTCAGGGATTATGCACATATAATTGTGAGATAGAAAAGAGAGTTTCCTATGTGCCTGAGAGTCAGTTATCACTTCTTTGAGAGAAGAATTATTTGAGTTTCGTTCTAATCATCGGATTGTAATCTTACGGTATGTAAGAGGAAGTGAATCTTTACGAGTGTAAGGGAGGACTGTGTGAGATTTTTATGCATTGTAGTAGTTTTTAAGTAACTGTGGAAAACTTGAGGGAGTTGTAGTGTTTCTCAAATACCTGACTAAAAGTTGATGGGATAGTGGATTGAAAATCTCAGGTGGAGCGTGGAGACTGGACGTAGATCTATTGAGAGACCAAACCAGAATAAATCACAGTTTGTATCTTCTCTTCTCTTACCTCTTTATATTTTCAACTAAACTATTGTACTTATCTGATTGAGCTGTTTTTGTTCGTTATTTTTATACTCTTGAGTTTCTTATGGTTTTCATTATACTGCAAAAAAATTTTGTTTTTAATCAACACCCAATTCACTCTTCTTGAGTGATCAACCATTCTAGCAAACTGCAATTATTCATAACTTTGGAGAACTTTAGTTACTCTTTTTGGTTATTTTTATCCAAACTTTTAGTTGTATTTGAGGTTATTTGTTTTTTTAAAAGGTTTTTGAAAAATAATGTCAACGCTCCTTTTTTTTTTTGGCATCTAAACTAAATTTACATTTTTTCTTGGATCACAATAAATTTTTTTTAATAATAAATAACTCGATATGTTAAATAAAATTAAAATAATTTATTATTATTCATTTAGTATTTAACAATTGATGTGATATCAATAGAAAATCAATTCATATATCATTATTGATTTACTTTGTATTGAACTAATTTTTTTTTTTAATACACCAACATGAGAGGCTTTGTCAACTTATATGGTTCTTTTAAACATTTTTTGCATCCAAAAGTTTATATTTGTATTCTTTTTTCCCCCAATTTTTTCCATTTTGGACATCCAAAGAGTCCTTGAATCCAGTTTACAATTGTGTGAAGTTTTGTGTAACACCTCAATTTTTCTAACATACTTTTACGCTACACCATGGTATGTAACAATTTAAATCCCTTAAAACAAAACTATATCATGGCATGAAGAGTTTGACATTAATTTAGGAAGAATTACAATGAGGTCCCATGTAAGAAAAAAAAATTACAAAACAAGTTTTAAAGGTTGTTATTCTCCACTCTAGAACTTGTTATTACAGACTGCTTAGGTTGTTATTAAACTTTTTAGTAGTTATTTCTCTTATATGGGACTTGATTGTAATTCTCCCTTAATTTTAATGGATAAAAAAGATTAAAGCCCAATATGTACTATCTATGGTTCTTAATATAAAAATTAGATAACTAATTTGTGAATATTAAGAAAATAAGTTAGTTATTTGTAATAAAAAATATTTTTTCTCCAAATACCCCTATTAATCACGGGCATTGAAGTTACTCTTATTGAAAACTCTTTTACATGTGTTATTACTATAAGAATTATTTGAGAGCAAAATGAATAAATATTGGAGACAAAGTGAGTCATGGCCAATATTTTAAAAGCCGGACTGGATATCGAGACGGAAATGTCAACGGATCACTGTTTTTATGGTTCGAATGGTCGCACCAATGGTTGAACCGGTAATGTAATAAGTAAATAAAATATATTATATATGTATATAATGCATGTAAAAATAAAGTGTTCAATAAATTAAAAAATAAATAGTCATACACAAAATAAACAAAGTAGATTAACAACATATTGCATAAAAGAAATTAAAAAAGAATTTAAAAGATAAATAAAAATAATTATTATGAACAAATATTTCCTAATATAATAATACAATTTCAAAAAGAAATTAAAGATTAAAGAATAAATTAACAAAGCCAAGCATTCTGTACCGTGTTGAACATTTTTTCAAAAATTTCAAAATATGGGAGTGGAAATTTTGAGGTATTTATATGTATAATATTTATCTAATACATAATTCTTCTACTTATTAAAGATAAAATACCTGAATAGGCATAGGACATATGATGGGGAAAAAAGGATAGGAGTAGGACAAAAGCTGCAAAGCTTTTTCTTCCTGTTAGTTTAATTGATTTTGTTTTATATTTCTCTTAACACCCCCAAAACAAAGATGTGGATGGCCCAAAAAAGAGCCCATTTATTTACTAGCAGCTTCCTAACCTAAATCTTACTTGATTCACAGGGGTTTTCTTCTTTGTTTCAGGTTTCAATTTATGGCCGTCGACGTTGTTCACCCGCCTCCACCCCTGTTCCGTTTTTGTACTTCTGTTATGTTAATTAGTGCTTGCCAAGTATCAACTGTCATCCATTTTCCACTATTACGAAAGATAAAAGAGGTATAATCGTTGATCTGTAATATTCTTTCTTACTATCTCCCCTTCATTCTTCCCCATCTCCTTCCTCTTCACAGGCTGAACCATTCCATTTTGCTTTTTTTTCAAAACAAGCATGAACTGTCCAGTTTTGTTAAAATCATTCCTGTTCGCGGCTCAAATTCGGCTCCTAGCTAAAGTCCAGTTTTGAGTGGGTCAACACGGTCCAACCCCTCAAATGGTCCAAACATAAAAAACGAGCCGTTCAACTTAGCAGTTGCCGGCCAGACCGGTCTGACCATCCGGTCCGATTTGGCTTTTAAATCATTAGTCATTGCCTTATTTAGGACTAAGTTAAATGACCAACTAACTCATATATTAAAAATCATAGATAGTATTAAAAGATATACAATGTTAACGGAAAGGAAACCATGCAATCTTAAAATAATAAAATGTAACATAATACTCTTCCGGTCTTAAATGTAAGACCCTTATATTAGTGTATAAGGGTCTTATATTTAGGATCGGAGGAGTATTACGATAGCAGAAAAGGATTTATAATAATTTGGAGTTGCATAATAGCATAAAGACACCAGCCTAGATCAGCAAAATCACACCTGGACCTTACACCAACTATAATAAACCCAAAGAAAAAAAAGGCACCAGTTCAAACCAGCAAAAACTTCATACATCCACCATTGGCCATTCAACCACACTATGCTATACACTTCCAATAATGAAAATAAACATTAAGTTTTGAATATTATTATAAACCACTGAAACATATATACTTCCTTCATCCAGAGACACTTATTCAAAACCATAAATAGCTTCGAAAGTCATCGTTTACTTAAAAAAAAAAAAATCCATATATGTTTGAACATAATCAACTACTTAAACAAACCTCCCTTATATCCTTCTTAAAATCTTTAACTGAACCCATGAACTACCATAACGACAACATATTTGTTGGAGTCATTTTTGGTTCGCATCATTGTAGTGAGATTTATACCATCCAAAAATAGTTTCAGTGGTTTAAATTTAAAATTTTCAATTGATAGATTTTAAATAAAATTTTTTGGGCGAAAACTCACAGTTAAGAGATAATATTTATTTAGATTATCTACACATTAAAATATTAAACTATTAAAAATGAGATTCATAGTGTTCAATGTTCCCATCCAAAGACAATGGAGTTTTGATAAATCCTTTTGAAAATTCAATTAAATTAGAGTTGTCTATTGAATATTCACTTTCCTCACTTGTCTGTTCTCTCCTCTCTTTTTTTTTTTTTTTTCCCTTCCTACTAATCAGCTAGGAGTCCTTCAAAAGATTCATCGTTAGCAGGCTAAGGTGGAATACTTGTTATCTTTTCGGAAGCTATTCTTTTTTCTTGTGATGAGAAAAACACACAACTTATGCCTATGGCTTATAGGTAGTGAGAATATTTTCTCAATACTTGCAAAAATCTTTGAAGAAACAAAGTAAGTATATGGCAGAGACACCAAAATTATTAATGTGGAAAACCCTTTAATGTAATGGTAAAATCACAGGTCATCCAGAGTAAAGAAAACCTGAGTTCCATTATGGGAAGAACTCAATATCTCTCACTTGAAAATGACATATTGGATGTTGTGAACCTCCTGATGAAATTTCAGTATTGATCCAACAGTTAACAAATATGTAAGTACTTATTTACTGAGACTGTCCTGTGAAGATACAAAAATAGCTTTCTCTCTTCTTTTCTCTCAAATGGCTGCTCTTTTTCTTTCAATAATACCCCTCTCCCTTAACCCTAGTTTGCCCCTCTCCGCTTTAAGAAGTGAGACTCAAATGGGTTTCAAATAGTGGACATTTCTCTACATAGGAAGAGTCCAAAACCCAACAACGTAGGCTCTCTCATTTCTCTCCACGAAGTTTTTTTCTCTCTCCATGCTGTACCCTTGATTTGCTTCTTGGAACTTTCATCTCTTTTTTACTTTTTCATAATTTGTTCCTTATCAATTTGTTAGTTCCTTATCACTTTTACTAGGGTTGATTTTTTTTATTGATTTTTTTACCCATTTTTGAATATTATGATTTTGAGGTTTTTTTTTTGGATTGAGCTAGTGTTTAATTTATCAATTCACCGTGGAACCAACTGATCTAATTTTACTTTTTTGTTTATCGTTTTTTTAATTTTTTATTAATGTAAGTTCTTTTATTATAAGTTAAAAAATCTAGCCAAAAATAACTTGGAAAGCGTCAAAAATAGTTTTAATTTTCAGGTACACCTCTTGAGTGTGTGTGTGGGATTTAGTTGTTTCATTTTCTCTGTGCCCTGAATGCCATTTGTCAACACATTATGATGTGCCCTTGTAGAATCCACGTAAGCAGCTTCTAGACTAGACTTTTCTAGCTATATAAAGACTGACTAGAGCTTCACGGTAAATTGCCCGGAGAGCTTCTATAACTAAAATGTAAATATTTAATTACACACTTCAAAATCCACTTATAAGAATCATAATTATTTTTTACAATTATAAAAATTAATTAAAAATTTTCATACATATTAAGATAAAAATATTTTCTATAAGTAACCTAAATGAAACATAAAAATAAAGTTCCCATTGAAAACTAGAAAAGCTTCTTAAAATTTACAGAAAAAAAGAACTAAAACCACCGTTATGATGAAGATCACAGAGAGAAGTTATAATTCAGTTTGCAACGTAAGAAGCAGAAACAAATATTAGCTAAGTATGAAAAAACGTAAATAAAAGAAAAGGCTAATTAAGAAGTAGATAGAATAGTACCTCTAGCTGTATTATTTGCCATCCCCAAGGAAGTCGATGATGAAAAGAAAGTTGACTTAATTACTGATTAGGTTATTCCATCATCTAAATGTCTATTAGTAACATGAACTTCACTGTGTTAATATTATATTGCAAAGTTGTTATTACTTGTGTAATGTGTGAACAAGCAATCATTGAAGACCTTCTTAACTGATTCACCTGGTCATCCTCACCATTGCTTCTTGGCCACCACGAAAGTCACCATCCTCCTTTGTATGACAAGCCCCTGCTCCTTCTGCTTTGACTATCCCTCTCCTCCTTCTCGCTCTCTCACTAGTATCGACCAACAACGAAGGCTGCTAATCACTCCTCTTCATAGCTCCAACCTTCAGATTTCGATATTGTGGCATTTAACTATCTAACTCAGCCCGGATCACGGCACAATTTTGACTGCAGAGCATCTACCTCTGGTAGTGGAGGCACCAGGTACAAGTTGATGTTGCTAGCTAAGCTTCTAATCTCGAGGTCGCCCTGTATTACGATTCCTCCTGAGTTGAGTCCAAAGTTGTTTCTAGAGTCCTAAGTTGAGTCCATGGTTGTTTCTAGAGTTACCAGTGCTTCTGTCCAACATGAAGGTAAGCTTGTCTTGGTTTTCTTCATGGGATTTTGGTGTATTTCTTTGTCTCGAAATGCAGTTGGTTGGGTGAATTTGAAATAGGCAGATTTGTGTCAGCTTTAATGTTGTGTTTGGTGCCTGAGGGGGAAACTAGGGAAAGTAGATTCTTGGCGAAAATTTCATGTTAAACTTTGTTATTTTCACCTTCCTTTCCTGCAAACTGATGTCACAGCAAAATTCTAACATCGAGCATCTACCTTTGGCTTGTGGAGGCACCAAGTACAAGCTGATGTTACCAGCTAAGCTTCCGATCTCAAGGCCCACTGTATTATGTTTCCTCCCGAGTTGAATTCAAAGTCATTTATAGAGTTACTGGTGCTTCTATCCAACATGAAGGTTAGCTTGGTTTTTTTCCATGGGGTTTTGGTGTATTTCTTTGTCTCGAACTGTAGCTTGCTGAGTGAATTTGAAAGTGGGATTTGGGTCAGCTTTGATGTTGTGTTTGGTGGCTGATGGGGAAATTAGGAAAAGTGGATTCCTGGTGAAAATTTAATGTTGAAATTTTGTTATTTTCACCTTACTTTCCTGCAAACACTCAGCAACCAAACATGTCATATTTGAGTCTATTCATCTCTCAGTAATGATTATTCTCCTTGAAGCTTTTGTTGTCGGGGGCGATGTTTTGACAAGAATAACTTAAAGGGCCTGACTTAAACATTTTTGAGCTAAAGATTCTCTGTTTACAAATTATGCTCCTTTCATCTCATGGCAATAGTTTTACTTTATCAAATTATCTTTGTATAATCTATATACATAAATTGTGAGACTGCCTTTTTCTTTTAAAAAAAAAACAAAAGAAAATGTTGTCTTACATTATTTTTCTTCCCTACATAGGGGAAGAAAAAATTGTACATTAGATTACATACTCAATGTATAAAGAACTGGAATGCATATATAGGCACAATTTAAAAAGTAATAATTTATTATTTATACCTCCAATAATCATGGATTAGAGCTTTATTTAAAGCTTAAAATGTCCTCTCTATAACCAATGCAAAAGCTTTAATAGCAAAATAATATCATGCATGTGATCCCTAACATATTCCAGTTTTTAAAGTTGCATTGTTTCGATTAAAAAAAAAACATTAGATCATGGTTTCCACTACAATAATAAGTGAAACCATTTAAAAATATTATTATGACTTATAAAAAAATTAGAGAGGTACGTGAAAAATCTTATCAATGATCCAACCTCAAACTAAAGAATTTTACTTATGTGGATACTAGCGCACCATTTGTGTGATACCAGTAGAGCCAGCGGGTGTTGGTTCAAGAAGCAACGCCTATAATTAAATTACTAAAAAAATAATTAAATATGAGATCTTAAATTTGTATTAGTGAGTTTTCTTTTCCCAATTCAAATAAGGATCCTCATTCATGAGCATAACGATGAGCATCCTGTACTCATCACTATAATGCAATCTACACCTTTCAAAATTCAATGTAGATAGTAATATTAAAAAAAGGCTTTTTTTTTTTGGATTAATTCAATCCAAGCATCACCACAAGAATGTCATTTGCCTACAAATTTAATCCAAAATTATACGCTACCAATATTGTAACAACTCATAGACTAACACAAGGGTGCGTGTTACTCTTTACTACAAACCAAAATATATCCATACAAACTAATGACATTATGATAAATATTTGCTTACACGCACCCATGGACCAATCATGCGCATGCCATAAGGAAAGCAAAGGCCAGGATAGATTCAAAGACATCAAGGATTTGAAATACTTGCGTTTCATCATGATAAGTCTCATTATTTTCATATATTCTTCTATCTAAACTTGGTCTTTTGTCACTTGCAATTATCTAATATGGGCTAAGTTAGAAGTTATTGTGCATTAGGGGTATTATTGTTTATTTAGCATATAACTGTGTTCTTTGATAGATTTAGGTATAACTGTGATTAACATATGATTCTCCCCGTGCTTGGTTGACTATGAGCTTAATTTCAATATGCAAGTACCATGTGGACAACGCTCATCGGTTGTATTTTCTATGCTCTTACTACAGCGAATAGAGCATTCTGAAGGAAGTGAAACACTTAACCAAACAATGTTGTTTGGGAGCATTCATCATGGCATTCACTACGGCAAACGAGCGAAAATTTAGATTTTAATTCCAAAATGTGCGAACTCATGGGGAGACCTCTAGCTTTCACTTTCTCCTCTTTCAGATTGATTCCCTCATTTCTCTCAACTTACCATATTCCTACACACACTTTCCCTGATTCTCATAATTCAATCGATTAATTCTTCTCCATTCACCTTCTCCTCTCAAACCCACTCTACTCCTTTGGTTTCCATAGCTTAAGTTCACTTAAACTGTTTTTGTAGCTAGATTTTTGATCATCAGTGGCTAGAAGCTCCTTCCAAGGGTGCTTGGAGATGCTAGCCTGAGTTCCTAATTAAGCTCATAGGGGAGTTCAATATCTTAATTTCACTTTTCTACTAATTTCTATGTATTTCTTGTGATTTCTAGGTTACTACGAATTGTAATGATTATACATTGGATTGAGGATTGTATCTAGATTTCTACTATGATCTGAACTGTGATATACTTGTGTTGAATTTGTACTTTTGGTTATTCAATTGGACAATATAGCACTTGTATATGTATTCAATTGATCGCCTATTAGTTTTCTTAGATCAATTGACTTAGCTTGCTAGGGTTGTAGGGAACACAAGCTAAATACTTAAAGCAATTCTAGTGGACAAGTTAATTCTAGGTGTCTAGGTTTACTCTGGAAGTTAGGAATGTTAGCAGAGGAGACATCCTTGGCTTGTGGTTAGTTAAGTAAGAACTCCATCCAATTAAACTAGGAAGGCTAGCTAGTTAATTCAATTGCCTAGGATGTTCATATCATTGCATCACATCTTCACTCATTTCGTTTGGAAAACTAAAAAATTAGATCGTTTAGCTTAGTCTTTAATTGATTCCTACACATATGAATACTTTCCACACATTACACTTAGTTAATTTGATATTTATCATTAAATTACTAGGACACATTTATGCTCCAATAAAGTGAGATGCCACAAGTTAGTGCCAATATTTTGCATTTAACTTAGTTTTTAATTTGGTATACTCACGACATGACTCATTACATCACAATGTAATTATCCCAACATCTCAAACCCATACCAAAAAAATCAAGAAAGGCATACCAAAATCCATACAACACGCATGCACTTACTGCTAGGCTAATCCATCTATACACCGGGCAAAATGCTATGATGTCTATGGTACTCATCTAATCCTTAATGTAAGAGCTACTTATTTGTGTAGATTACAAAAGTTAAGAAAATTACTTAATTCTAACAAATATGATATTATCTCCCTAAAATATTAGAAATCAAATAGATTAAGGTCTTATATTCATGGCCAGAACCATTATCCTGACTAGGTTTTTTACTTTAGCGCTGGAGGTGTACATGTGTACAATCATGACATATGCATGAAAAAGCTTGAACTCCTTAGAGAAATCAATTTCCAAATGTCTTGATTTTGTTAGCGTTAGAGTCTCATCACCAAATGATGATTGTGAATGGTTGGGAATGGAATGTAATGCTGGTCATCAGGAATATGCTAGGGACAATATTAATAGGAGTGAAATGAAATTTTCTATTTGACAAAGCACAAATAAAATTGAAAAAGATTGAAATGCCCCTATAGAAAATTGTCTTCTTTTCCCCTCTCCCTTTCTTCTTTCTCCCTCCCAATAGCAAAAACAAAATCAAAGATAATTGCAGATACACCACATGCCCGGACTTCATCTCCACTAAAATCAAAATCAAAATTAAAACCTACACATTTAAACCTCAAAGTTAGAAACACATATTTTATTATCACAGACAAAAACAGATGATGAAGAACCAAAGGAACAAAGATTTGATGGCTGCCTTTCTCAGCTTTGAGAAAGATCCATCAATAATAATTTCGTAGTAGAAGAAATAGAAGTAGAGATGTTTTTGTTCTTCATCCCATATATTGTGCCTTCCTTTGCCAAAAAGCAAAGGGAGTTTTATATTCTTATAGAACTGAAGGGACATTACTGATATTTGTTTTTATAATATTATATAAAACCTTTTATAAAAAAAAAGAGTTTTATCTTGAGGAGTTGCTTAGTCCTCTCCAATTTGTCGTAATATTTACTGTTTTACTAATTATTCTGCCAACCACTCATTAATTTATTAATACCCTTTATTGCGTTGATATATTTTTCATTTAAATGTAGAAATATTAAGACGAGAAAGCAATAATTTAATGAACTTCAAAGACAATATTACAAAATTATTAAAATTTGAACAAATTTAAAAGCATCACCTAACTCCTACAAAACATTTTAATACTGTAAATAATTACAATGTTTTTTTTTTGCCAAAAAAAATTTAGAAGGTTTTTGTACTAAAGATGGTATATGGGGAGTATTTGAATTTAGGGAAAATTTAGGTTATTTGTTCCAAAAAAGGGGACATTTTAGTTTAGCCGATCATGGGTACTTAATTTTTATTTGCCCCCAAAAAAAATCTAAATTTCACTGCACCCAAGGACTTATGCTTCTGGTCTTATTTATAAGTTATTTCATCATATTTACATAGGATAAAAAAAAAAACTTTATATTTCATTAACTCTCATTTAAAATTCAACAAAATTTTTAACACTTATCCCCTGTTTTAATATACATTATACCTCATATAAAAAAGTCAACACAATAATAAATAAAGGGTAAAATTATGTATCCATAAAAAAAATTTCTCTTAAGTCCTATAAAAGGACAAAAAATATCTTCTCTCTGCCTTATAAATAGGACTAAAGGAGTATATGAAATTAAATTTTGTGGGTGAAAAGATGCCCTTGCTCTAATTGTAAATGGTTATATTTCTCTTGTGAATCACCTTATATTGGTTGTTAATTTTCATAATTACTTGTGAATTATAACTCCCTCACTTATGTGAATTTTTAGTTATAAATGGTCATACTCCTCTTATGAATTTTCTTATCTTCATTGTAAATTTTTAGTATTCCACTTATGAATTTTGATTTCTTGACTTACTGTGAATTCTAACTCCACTTGTAAATAATCTTATTTTAGTTGTATATGGTCGTATTCTTCTTAAAAATCACCTTATATTTGTTGTACAAATCTCGTATTCCACTTATGATCTGAAATGCTGAGACTTATTTTGAATTATTCAAGTTGTAAATGGTCATATTTCTCTTGTGAATTCTCTTGTCTTGATCAGAAATTAATTCTCATATTCCACTTGTGAATTAGTTTTTCTTGTTTCTCTCTTTGTAAGGTTATTATTGCCTTTTTACCCCTAGGAATTAATTTGCTTTACGCCCAAAGGGGTGTTACGCCCAAAGGGGTGTAGTGAAATTTCAAAATTATATGGGGCCGTTTTAAAATAAATTTCCTATAGGGAGACTAAATGAAATTCTCCCTTTCGAATTTATTCGTTTGAAATGAGTGACTTACTATAATGAGCACTCATAAGTCATAACATGAATTGATTACTAGATGCAACGTGGTTAAAATTTAATATCCTAATAATGAGGAGTGAAAGTTGAAAGTGATATATCACATTAAAAAATTTACATAAACCATTTTTATCTTTTGTCCATACCTAATAATAAGGCATAAGGGCAGCCTTCTTTTGTTTCTTTATTACAATGATTTTCTCAAGAGGTGAAAGATTAAACCGGATGAGAAAAAGAAAGCGTTAAATGAAATGATTCCATTGTTCATATAATAACTTTCACATACTTTATTACTCTTCATTGACTATAGTGTGGACCAAACTTGATTTACTGTACTTTTCCTTTTATCCTCTTCTAACTAATTCACATTCTCTTTTATGTTCACCAAAAAATTTAATGTCATGTGCAACTCAGAAAAGCCAATTCAATTAATTC
>NW_021632967.1:0-33687 GCF_004799145.2 Neltuma alba
ATTCCTATGAGACCCCAAGGAATAAGGGATTATGGAATTAAATAAAGACTCTCAAGTATACAAGATTTTTCCAAATAATGGTGAAAAGTGGAAATATTCCTAAAGAGAGGGAATTAATTTTCCTTTTTATTTAATTATTAGGAAATTAATTTCGAGGCAAAGAGGGCAATTTGGGAAGATATAAATAAGGGGATTTAAATTAAGGATCTAACAAAAAATAATTATAGAGGCAAAAACTATTGTAATTATAGAAAGAAAGTTAAACTCAGAGCCAAAGTATACTGATAAAGCAAGACTAGTGTCTTGCAAATCAAAGGAATCATATTGAGCCATGTGTCAAGCTCTTGAAGGAGAGGATTTGAAGTTGCCAAGTGTCACTCCTCAAATGGAGGGGATCTTGACTTTCGTAATTAATTTCTTTTGGATTTTGTTAATTAAGAAAGAGAAAACAAGATTAAAGAGGGTAATGACACTTGGACTCTCATTAAAAGATGGTGGTTGAGATATTTTGGACCATTAAACAAGCTCTTCTCTCCCAATTTTCAGATGTATGCTTCGACCAAGGGAGGAAAGGAGAGAAAAGAGAGAGTCTTGAGGGAAAAGCAAGCACCTTTGGTCATACAATCAAGGATTTAAGGTGAGTTCTTGCTCCTAGATGTGTTCTTGCCTTGTTTTCTTTCTCTTTTATGGTTGAAAAATCTGTCTCCTCTCTCTTTTGATGCTGGCTAAACTGATTATTTAGAGGGGAAGGGATTTTTGTTCATCACACTTGTTAAGACGCAACAACACAAGCTAGTTCCTAGTGTTTGCAAGTGATTATAAGTTGTTTTTAAAGCATTTTTCATAGTTGTTTCTTTGAGTATTCTTTTCAGCCAAGTTAATGACTAAACCCTAGGATGAGTTTTTCAATGTTTTAAGGCTTCCATGGTGCTTAAAATAAGAAATGGTGTAGGGGTAAACTAAAAGAACAAGTGTTGGAAGCTTTAAAGCAAAGTTGTGATTTTTGGTTCAAGTCCTCTAGTGGTTCGGTCAGAGGGTAGCTGAAAGAAGCAGTTTTATTTTCCTAGATCTAAGCACATATTTGGAATCTATATAAAAAACCATGTAGGAATAAGTCAAGAAGTGCTTTTTAGGGTTAAAGAGAAAACAAGTCCAAAAATGGTGAACAAAGGAGGGAGCTTTATGGATCAAGAATCATTTTTTATTTATGTTCTTTCTTTTTCTTGATTGGTTAATGATTCTTGCTGTCCTTTTTGATGGATTGCATTGTTAGGGTTTGATATTTGTGAAGGAAAAGAGGAGAAGGAAAGAAAGCTAAAGCTTTTGGAGCAAGGTAGCAAGTTAAACCTAGCTACTAATACTAACTTAGCATTATTGATTATTGCATGACTAATTGCTATTGTGTGGTTGGACTTTCTTGATTATAATGTGGCTGCTCTTTGCACTTTCTTGCTTTGGCCTTTGCATGTTTGAGTTTGACAAATGATAAGCATGCTAGTTGACCAATAGTAGTTAATATAATTGTGCATGTTGATGATGCTTGTTGGTGCTACAGTTGGTTAATTTGCTATTGGGATTTCAATGAAATCTCATTCCCCAAATGTAACCTAACATTTTAGGGCCTGAATCCTCTAAGGGAAAGCTGTAGATTGAAGGCTAATTTGTGGGGTTTAGCCACAAAAATTTGTGAACTCATTTTGGTTATATACATATTATACTAACAGTGCTGTAAGCACACTGATACTGTCTGGTTCACATGACCTTTTGATTATGTTCCTGAATGCTTTTAGTCACGAAATTTGGTATGACGAAAGATAACATCCTGAGCTTCAATTTGATAGCTAATAAATTAAAAATGACCTAGTATACGATTTATAATGATTTTTCAAAGTTAAAGGTCAGAATCTGGAAAAAAAGGGTTTTTGGCAAATGGACAGTGTTGCATTTCTCAAAAACCTGACACTTTTTCATAGGGAATTGGATAATGAGATTATTTTTCCTTGATATAGGACTTAAATAGCTTTAAGTATAATTTTGAACCACTCCAATTAGATTTTTGTGGAATAAGTTATGAATTTTTGAAGTTGGGCCAGAAAAATGATTTTTACCTAATGAACAGTAAAAATCCGAAATTTAGCGTTTTTGTGGTAAAAAGTGAGCCCAAGACCATCCAATGTGGTCTAAAATGGTTTTGAAAGGAACCTAAGTCAATATAATAGTAAGGTGTGATATTTTTGGTATTAGAGCGGAGGTTCTGGCATAAGATAGAATGCTCTGCTTAAGTATTTCCTAGATTTTGGGTCAGTTAGGAAAGAATTAACACCTCGTTACAGGAATTAGGATGGGAATTGCTATAGATTGGAACTCTAAGTCTAAGCTGTTGGTCAACGATTGGGATCTTAATGTAATTGATCTTACTAAGGATGAGGACTTAAAGGAATGGATAATGGGAGATGCTAGCCCTGGCCATTAATTAGTGTGCTCCAATGACTATGCTGAGTGCTATCCAGAGCTGCTAGGGATCACTGCAGAATAGTTGCTGTACCTCCCTGGACCCGGAGACCTGATCCCTGTAACTGGCCTGTACCAGGAGCTATTAGACTTAGACCTTTATGTTCAGTCTCTTAAGCAGCCTGTTTACCCTATTATGCATCCATGTAATGTCCTTGGACCTAGTATTGTACCAGTTGTACCGCCAGCCCCGGTAATACCTGTGGCACCTGCAGCACCAATTGCACTTGCCCCAGTTCAGCCTAGTCATGAGATCCACAGTGTGGGTCAGCTGAGTGACTGGCTGAGGTTCCTAGGGCATCACATCAGGAGGGATGTGGATGTAGAACTGAGAGTACACCTAGACTACCTTCAGGGTGTGAGAGAGCTGTATTAGGCACATGGACTAGGCAACCCTTACCTGGATCCTTATGACTGGCTGAGTGAGATGGTAGAGGTCTTACCTAATACCCCTTTCTGGACCCATGAGATCACCCGCCTGAACTACTTGCTGGGAGACCATGTGGAGGACTGGATCCAAAGCCTCGAGGGCTTTGTTATCGTTCACTTTCTGTAGATGATTAGGACTATCCTATCACTAACATAGGATGTATGTCGGTATAGCTAACCCGAGTAGGTTAGGCTGATAGTGCTTGGTTGATGAATGCTTTGATTGTACTCTGGCTGGTTCATGCTTAAATGCTAATTATTGTATGCTCATTTTATGAATGAAATCTAAGCATGATATTTATTTCTTGTTCCTTGTTGTGCTATTCAGTTAGTTAAATGATAGTTAGAACTCAACGAAACCTTTCACCGAAAAGACCCCCAGTGCAAGATGCAAGGGTCCCTGCCAATCCATTACAATTAATTTTGGATCGCCTCGAGCAACAGCAGAAGACCATCGAAGACATGAGAGCAGTACAAGCTCGCCAGGAACAAGAAAGGGATGCAGCGGTGGCAGCAGCATTAGCAAACCTCGACAGGAGGCAACTAGAGAAAGAGGTCTCTGTAGCGCAAGCATAAGAACTATTGCCCAAGCCGGCAATGCCAGTAGAAGACCCCGACAGCATCCAACAGTGGATGACTCACTTCTGTAAGCACACCGGCCGTCATTTGATGGAACATTTGATATTCAAGCGGCAGAAGAGTGGATTAACCACCTAGAGAAGATCTTCAAGGTACTGGACTGCTCATCAGAGCGAAAAGCCCAGATGGCAATATATAAACTAGAGAAAGATGCTGATCGCTGGTGGAAGAATATTGAGATTCTTCTGGATGCTCGAAACACGGCGGTGACTTGGGAAGTGTGTTTTTGGAGCAGTTCTATGAGAAGTACTTTCGAGATCTGTCTGAGATGAGAGAGAAGAAGAATTTCTGACTTTAAAGCAAAGAAATGACGAGCCTTTTGATGAGTACTTGGCCAAGTTCATCCGTCTCTCTCATTATTCAAGCTATCTCCAATATAGAGATGATGAGAGGTGGACAACAGAGAAGATGGTTCTAGGACTGAGGCCATCATTGAGGGAGATGATTGCTCCCAGACAATTTGAGCAGTTCAACAAGGCGGTCGAGGCTTGCCGAATCACGGAAAGTAGCTTAAACCATCATCTAATGGTCAAGACTACTCCCAGAGAAGAGAAGGGAGGTCAAGGTGGCACCTCATCTAATGCAAGTAAGAAGAGGAAGCAACCCTGGAATAACTGTAAGAACAAGAAAGGCGGTAAGGCACTGAAGGGCAAGGAGTGTGCAAAGTGTGGCAAGAATCACGGTGACAGACTGTGCATGGCTGGATAGAATGTTTGCTACACATGCGATAAACCTGGACATTTCTTAAGGGAATGCCCGCAGAACACTGAGCAGGCAAGACCACGCACCCAGGGTCGAGTGTTTGCCCTCACAAGGGAAGAAGCCCAGAAGTCTCCAGAGATGATCCAAGGTACGATCATGATTAATAATTCCCCGGTGATTGCCATGTTTGATTCGGGTGCTAGTCATTCTTTCATTTCATATGCCTGTGTTGAAAGACTTGGCTTGAATATAAATACATTTCCATATGATATACATGTGTCTACCCCAACACAGAATAGGGTAATTACATCTGATGTGTGCTTAAAATGCATAGTTTGTTATGAGCACTGTTGCACTGTTGTAGACTTGATATGTATGCCCTTCCATGAGATTGATGTGATGATTGGACTAAATTGGTTGTCATCCCATAATATCCTAATGGACTGTAAGAATAAAACCCTAATCTTACCCTCGAAAGATTTAGAGTTGAATCTGGAAGTTAGATTGAACTTCATTACGGAAGCCCAAGTGGGCAAATGCCTACGGAAAGGCTGTCAAGGATTCCTCATTTTCTTCTCAGTGCAAGTAGAGGTTGAGGAAGGGATAGGAGAAATCCTAATGGTTAGGGAATTTTCAGAAGTGTTTCCAACAGAGATCACAGGATTACCCCCAGACAGAGAAGTAGAATTCATAATTGACATCGTACCTAGAGCAGGACCAATTTCTAAGGCCCCTTATAGAATGGCTCCAAATGAAATGACAGAACTTAAGAAGTAGATAGAAGAGTTACTTGAAAAAGGTTTTATTAGACCAAGTGTATCGCCATGGGGTGCTCCAGTGTTGTTTGTCAAGAAAAAGGATGGTAGTCTAAGATTGTGCATAGACTACAGGGAGTTGAATAAGGTCATAGTTAAGAACAAGTATCTGCTCCCTAGGGTAGACGATTTGTTAGACCAGCTAGTTAGAGCCAGTGTATTCTCTAAGATTGATCTAAGATCTGGCTACTGCCAACTCAAGATTAAGTCTGAAGATGTCCCTAAAACTGCGTTTAGAACTCGATATGGGCACTATGAATTCTTAGTGATACCATTTGGATTGACAAACACACCTGCGATATCCATGGACTACATGAATAGGATTTTTTGTCCTTACCTAGATCAATTTGTGGTCGTATTCATTGATGACATCTAAGTGTACTCCAAGTCTCCGGAAGAGCATGAGAGGCATTTAAGGATTGTCCTAAATACCCTGAAAGAGAAGCAGCTGGTGGCTAAACTTAGTAAGTGCAAGTTTTGGCTCCAAGAAGTTTGATTTCTCGGCCATATGATTTCCTGAGAGGGAGTGGCTGTCGACCCCAGTAAGATTGAGGCAGTAATCAACTGGGAAAGACCCAAGACGGTGACCGAGATTAGAAGTTTTTTTGGACTGGCAGGGTATTATAGAAGATTCATCCAGGATTTTTCTCGAATTGCTCTCCCGCTAACCAAGTTAACCAGGAAGAATCAGTCGTTCTTATGGGACGAGAAGGGTGAGGCTAGTTTTCATGAGCAGAAGAGGAAGCTCACTTCTACTACCGTACTTATACTTCTCGATCCTTCATAACCTTATGTAGTTTATACAGATGCTAGCAAGCAAGGACTGGGATGTGTACTTATGCAGCAAGGGTGAGTAGTAGCCTACGCCTCACGCCAGTTGAAATCTCATGAATAGGGCCGGGAAAACGGGCCGAGCCCGTTGGGCCGGCTCGTTTAGGCCCTGAAATTATAAGGGCTGGGCTTGATATTTTTCCCTTCAAGTGGGAAATAAGCCCTGGAGGGCCGAGGGTTTAAAAGGGCCAACCCTGGAGGGCCGCGGGCCGACCCTTTTAAGCCCTTTTATAATTTTTTTTGTTTTTTAAATTTTTATATAATTCTAATGTTATTAATTTTTTACATTGTTAATAATATTTTAAATATTTAGTTATTATTATCATTTTAAAATTAAATTTAGTGTTAGACAATAATTTATCCAATTAAATTTTTAAAAAATGGGTTAATTTGGACTTTAATAATGATTTGATTTATATTGTATGCGTTGATATTTTTAAACTATATATATATTTGATAATAGAGTATTTTTGTACTTATATAACTTTTGATTCTATAATTTGAATTAGAAATTCATGAGTTTCAACAACAATGTTTCTCACATTAAAGTAAAATAATAGCTAGATTGTAAAATTTAAAAGTAAAATTCCTATAAAGAAGAAAAATTTGATATTTTTGTTATGAAAGAAAAGCATACTTATGAAGAAGAGTAATTAATTATAGTGATGATGAAGTTTCAAAAGATTAATGATAGTATTTATTTATTACACAATTGCACTATAGATAAAACTTTTAGATGTTGTTATCTTGTTAATGAATGTTTTAAATGTTGATGGATATTTATATATGATGATATTTTATATTTGTGACTTATTTTTATTCATATTTTTGTCTTTTTTTAATAATTTCATTGGGTTATTGTTATTTTTTATAAAAAATATGATAAATATAAAAAATAGTATTTTTTCTTAAACGGGCCAAAAGCCCGCGGGTCTGCCCTGAGCCCTGTAGCTTAAGGGCCGAGCCTAGCAAATTGGAGTATTTTTGAAATTTCAGCCCTAGAGGGCCGGCCCTTTTAAGCCCGCCAGCCCTAAAGGGTCGACCCTGATTCCCACCTCTACTCATGAAGAAAATTATCTTACCCACGACCTGGAGTTGGCAGCGATAGTTTATGCATTAAAGATATGGAGACACTATCTGTATAGAGCAACAATAGAATTGTTTTGTGACCACAAAAGCCTCAAGTACCTCCATGACCAAAAAGAGTTGAATATGAGACAACGAAGGTGGATGGACTTACTTAAAGACTATGATTTTCAGATTAAATACCATCCAGGCAAAGCGAATGTAGTCGCGGATGCCTTAAGCAGAAAGGCAGTACAGGTAGCATCGCTAATGATCAAAGATCAAAAGCTGGTAGAGGATTTCAGAGATTGGGGTCCCCTATATCAGATGCAGTTAGTAGAAGGAAATAAAGGTAGAACCCAGTTTACAGCCCTGCTCAAGGATCAAATCAGAGAAGCACAGTCATAAGATTGGCTAGCGAAAATTCTCAAAGGGAAGCTATCTAAAGGTGAGAATAAGAACTTTGAAATTTTTGATGAGGGGATACTGAAGTTTAAAGGAAGAACCTATGTTCCCTAAGTGTCTGACCTCAAAAAAGAGATACTGGCAGAAGCCCATAAGAGCAAGTATACTCTTCACCCAAGAATGACAAAGATGTACCATGATGTTAAAGAGCACTTCTGGTGGCCTGGAATGAAGAAGGATATTATGGAATATGTGGCAAAGTGTCTTACCTGCTAGAAGGTGAAGGTAGAACACTAGAAGCCTGTAGGAGAGTTGCAACCCCTAGATATCCCTGAGTGGAAATGGGATAGCATATCTATGGACTTTATAGTGGGGTTACCGATGACAGCAACGAAACATGATGCAATATGGGTGATAATAGACCGTCTGACTAAGTCTACATATTTTCTCACTATGAATGTTAAGGATTCTCCAAAAAAGTTAGCGAGACTTTACATCAAGGAAATTGTTAGGCTGCATGGTGTTCCAAGCAGTATTGTTTCAGATCGAGACCCAAGATTTACTTCCAAGTTTTGGAAGTCCTTACAGAAAGAGATGGACACCACTCTCAGGTTCAACAAGATGGGCAGACAGAATGAACAATTCAGACATTGGAGGATATGTTACGTGCTTGTGTATTAGATTTTGGCGATAATTGGGATACATCTTTACCGTTAATTGAATTTGCCTACAATAACAGTTTCCATTCAAGTATTTGAATGGCACCTTATGAGGCACTGTATGGCAGGAAGTGTAGATCTCCCTTATGCTTGGACAAAGCTTAGTGAAAGAAGTTCTCTTGGTCCTGATATAGTGGATCAGACTTCCCGACAGATAAAGGCTATTCAATAAAGGCTTCTAACAGCTCAGAGTAGATAGAAGAGTTATGCAGATACAAGGAGGAGACCGTTAGAATTTGACGTTGGTGATCACGTATTCCTCAAAGTGTCACCAACAATGGGAGTCGGTCGATCTCTAAAGACTAAGAAGCTCAGTCCAAAGTATGTTGGACCATTCCAAATTTTATCCAAAGCTGGACCAGTGGCCTACAAGTTGGCTCTTCCCCCGAAGTTAAGTCAGATTCATGATGTTTTTCATGTCTCCCAATTGAAGAAGTACCATCCAGATCCAACACATGTCATAAGTTATGACGACATTATGCTTCAAGATAACCTATCTTTTGAGGTTAGACCAGAACGAATCATTGATCAGAAGGCCAAGCAGCTGAGGAACAAGCAGATTCTCCTGGTCAAAGTGGTCTGGAAGGGTCTTTCCTCCAAAGAAGCTACATGGAAGATGGAAACTGAGATGAAGGAAAAGTACCCTGAGCTTTTCCATTAAGGTATGCTTTAAATTTCGAGGACGAAATTTATTTAGGGGGGAGAAATGTCACATCCAGCATTATGATAATTAGAAATAAGAAATATTCTCAAATTATTGAGGATTAAAAATGATAAGAAGAAATAGGAGAATTTTGGTGGAAAATAATTCCAGTAATTTTCCAAGCCAAAAATGGGAATTTGACTAATTAAGGAAAAATTGGTCAAATTTAAATTAAGGAAAAAATTTCCAAGACTTGGAAAATTAAGGAAAAATGAGGATTATATCTTTTAAGAGTTATATGAAATTATAAAGTTGGTTTTATGACCAAATTACCCTTAGATAATTTATAAGAGAATTTAAGGGTGATTTAGGCTAATTAAGGGATCTTATTTGGAAAATTCCAAATAAATACTTTTAAGGGGAATAAAATTCCAAGAAAATTCCTATGAGACCCCAAGAAATTATAAGGGATTATGGAATTAAATGAAGACCCTCAAGTATCCAAGATTTTTCCAAATATGGTGAAAAGTGGAAAAATCCCTAAAGAGAAGGGAATGAATTTTTCCTTTTTATTTAATTATTAGGAAATTAATTTTGAGGCAAAGAGGGCAATTTGGGAAGATAAAAATAAGGAGATTAAATTAAGGATCTGATAGAAAATAATTACAGAGGCAAAACTACTGTAATTATAGAAAGAAAGTTAAACTCAGAGCCAAAGTATATTGATAAAGCAAGACTAGTGTCTTGCAAATCAAAGGGATCATATTGAGCCATGTGTCAAGCTCTTGAAGGAGAGGATTTGAATTTACCAAGTGTCACTCCTCAAATGGAGGGGATCTTGACTTTCGTAATTAATTTCTTTTGGATTTTGTTAATTAAGAAAGAGAAAACAAGATTAAAGAGGGTAATGACACTTGGACTCTCATTAAAGATGGTGGTTGAGATATTTTGGACCATTAAACAAGCTCTTCTCTCCCAATTTTCAGATGTATGCTTCGACCAAGGGAGGAAAGGAGAGAAAAGAGAGAGTCTTGAGGGAAAAGCGAGGGAAAGCAAGCACCTTTGGTCATACAATCAAGGATTTAAGGTGAGTTCTTGGTCCTAGATGTGTTCTAGCCTTGTTTTCTTTCTCTTTTATGGTTGAAAAATCTATCTCCTCTCTCTTTTGATGCTGGCCGAACTGATTACTTTAGAGGGGGAAGGGATTTTTTTGTTCATCACACTTGTTAAGACGCAACAACACAAGCTAGTTCCTAGTGTTTGCAAGTGATTATAGGTTGTTTTAAAGTATTTTTCATGGTTGTTTCTTTGAGTATTCTTTTCAGCCAAGTTAATGACTAAACCCTAGGATGAGTTTTTCAATGTTTTAAGGCTTCCATGGTGCTTAAAATAAGAAATGGTGTAGGGTAAACTAAAAGGAACAAGTGTTGGAAGCTTTAAAGCAAAGTTGTGATTTTTGGTTCAAGTCCTCTAGTGGTTCGGTCAAAGGGTAGCTGAAAGAAGTAGTTTTATTTTACTAGATCTAAGCACATATTTGGAATCTACATGAAAGACCATGTAGGAATAAGTCAAGAAGTGATTTTTAGGGTTAAAGAGAAACAAGTCCAAAAATGGTGAACAAAGGAGGGAGCTTTATGGATCAAGAATCATTTTTTATTTATGTTCTTTCTTTTTCTTGATTGGTTAATGATTCTTGCTGCCCTTTTTGATGGATTGCATTGTTAGGGTTTGATATTTGTGAAGGAAAAGAGGAGAAGGAAAGAAAGCTAAAGCTTTTGGAGCAAGGTAGCAAGTTAAACCTAGCTACTAATACTAACTTAGCATTATTGATTATTGCATGACTAATTGCTATTATGTGGTTGGACTTTCTTGATTATAATGTGGCTGCTCTTTACACTTTCTTGCTTTGGCCTTTGCATGTTTGAGTTTGACAAATGATAAGCATGCTAGTTGACCAATAGTAGTTAATATAATTGTGCATGTTGATGATGCTTGTTGGTGCTACAGTTGGTTAATTTGCTATTGGGATTTCAATGAAATCTCATTCCCCAAATGCAACCTAACATTTTAGGGCCTGAATCCTCCAAGGGAAAGCTGCAGATTGAAGGCTAATTTGTGGGGTTTAGCCATAAAAATTCGTGAACTCATTTTGGTTATGTACATATTATACTAACAGTGCTGTAAGCACACTGATACTGTCTGGTTCACGTGACCTTTTGATTATGTCCTAACGCTTTTAGTCATGAAATTTGGTATGACGAAAGATAACATCCTGAGCTTCAATTTGATAGCTAATAAATTAAAAATGACCCAGTATACAATTTATAATGATTTTTCAAAGTTAAAGGTCAGAATCTGGGAAAAAGGGTTTTTGGTAAATGGACAGTGTTGCATTTCTCAAAAACTTGATGCTTTTTCATAGGGAATTGGATAATGAGATTATTTTTCCTTGAAATAGGAATTAAAGATATTTAAGTAGAATTTTGAACCACCCCAATTGGATTTTTGTGGAATAAGTTATGAATTTTTGAATTTGGGCCAGAAAAACTGGATTTTTACCGGATGAATAGTAAAAATCCGAAATTTAGCATTTTTGTGGTAAAAAGTGAGCCCAAGACCATCCAATGTGATCTCAAATGGTTTTGAAAGGAACCTGAGTCAATATAATAGTAAGGTGTGACAACTTGTTGCACTAACAAGAAAGGTGAAATTGTTCGTAACGAAGTTAGAAGGGTTGCATAGTATTGTGTAAGTATTATATGTTCCATTAAGTAGTTTTTATTTAGATGATTATATTTTATAAGAAATAATTTTATCATTCTTTTTTTTCTTAGCAATAAATCACACAAGAATCACCAGATGAGGCCCAACGTATTGGACGTGATGATTTGCTTAGTAGAGTATTAAATGTCCTTGAAGCCCCTAGTTGTGTTCGGGGTATTGGTTTTGGAGTGACACTAATATCTTATTTTGGACCCCAAAAGCGTTGTAGTAGAAATGACATTTCACAACTAAAAGAGGAAATAAATTCTTTCAAGTAGCAAATGCAAGAACAATTTTTCAAACAGACTCATGTATTGCAACAAAAAAATATGGAATTAATGGAACAGTTACAGAGCTACATACAGCATGGGGTGGGACCAAGTATTCACACATGTGATAGCCCAAGCGTAAAGGACAGCTGTACTTCAGTTCCTAAAATCCCTCTTCCTCCGATAAATTTTCTTAAGTTTTTTTCTACTTAATTTTTAATTTCTTTATAATTTCTTTTTTATTGACTTTCTTCTTTTTTTTTTAAGGGAAACTCAAATTGCAAGTTGTATTTAGATTAATCTTTTAAGCATGCAGTTGCTGTGGGTGTTGTTTACAACAATGGTAATGAAATTTTGCATAATTCACCATTGCCTTAGAACACACTCTGTGTAAGGATTGATGTTTGCACTAATAAAGATGCTCAATTACCATTTCCTACTCCAGATGAGCAAACAATGGTGAAAGATGTTGTGGGTGCTTATATTGCATGGCCTATAGGTCTTATTGAGACATTTCAAATGGTAATAAATTTACCTTTTCTTTTATTACTTTTTCATATATCTTATTAGAAATATTTGATTTAGTTTGATGATTTTTATAGGTTACACAACAAAGGAGCAAACAAATTCAATTGGTTGGCAACCACTCTAAGGGTTCAACAAGTGTATCGAAAAAGAAAGGCTCATGATTAGCAAGTCAAATAGGTCAAAAACAAATTACCTCATATCATAATCAATTGGAATTGATTGCACCTAATTTTTTTGGGGAAGGAAATGGTATTCAAGTAGAGTTTGATAGGCACATCTACAGCACAAGTGATATATTTGATAATATTGATTGGTATGTGCTAAATGACCTACTTCATCATGGATGGGTTGGTGCTATGACTATTAACATATAGATTAGGTATTTCATCATTCTTATTATTTATCATTTAATGTTATTAGTTTGAGTACTAACTATTTGTTTTTACATGAAGGCACTTGTACCATGTCGTATTGATGGACACTGAGAGATCAGTACAATTCTCATTCATCAATCCCTATATGATAGGTCAACATACCCGAAAAAAAGACATTGATTTTCAATCTAACATGGTTAAAGAGTATTTCTTAGCAAAAGCAACTCGTAATATGTTCTTTCTAGCACTATTCAATACGAGGTAAGTCATTGGCTGTACTCTTTTAAGTTATGATATTTGTTAATCATTTTGCTACTTTTGATTTAATTAAACAGTTTTTAAAAACTTTTAGGCAACATTAGATATTGATTGTGATCAATCCAGCGGCACCTTTAGGTCCCCTTATTTACTATTTGGATCCTTTAAAGCATGGTCAACCAAGAGACTGTCCTAATATGATGTGGTTGTTTAATAGGTAAAGTGTCTACCCATACTTAAGCATATTTGTATGATATTTGTTAGAAAGCCCCTAATCTTCTCCCTTGATTCTCTCTATTAATTACCCATGATATTAGCTAGAAAATAAATTTCCTGATTTCTTATGATATTGCAATATCTGTAATTTATGACTGATTGATTGTAACCGGATTGATTTCTCTCATCCGAACTCTATAAATTGTAACCTAATCATATGAAATTATATGAGAGTAAGTATTATTCAGTAAACTGAAGCATGGTATCAGAGCGAAGGGTTCGATCCGAACCCAGAAAATTTCCTGAGCATTTGCCGTGGACAGAGAGAGAGTGAGGCGTCCCAGATCTGAAGCCAGGAGCAGACCGTGGATGACACCGCCCCTCCAGTCCTCACTAGCATCCTCTGATCGGCGGATCCCTTAAAGACGATGTCCGATGGAGCTACGCGTGAAGCCCATACGCCGTCACAAGCTCCGCGCGTGAAGTCCACGTGCCGCCGCCGCCTCTGTGCGTGAATTCCACGCGCC
The DNA here is from genome assembly GCF_004799145.2 of Neltuma alba. Taxonomy (NCBI): domain Eukaryota; kingdom Viridiplantae; phylum Streptophyta; class Magnoliopsida; order Fabales; family Fabaceae; genus Neltuma; species Neltuma alba. The sequence goes on from NW_021632967.1 coordinate 13,695, forward strand.
GCCGCTAGAAACTGACAGTACCTCCCAGAGATCCAGAAAATGAACCCATCAGAATTCCCACCCTTTTTTGGGTCTGTTCGCAATATTCCAATGGCCCTTATGTCCGGTACATCCTCAAATACTTAAAGCACTCCTTCTTCACCAATGGTCGCCTCTCAAACCTCTGATCCAAAACCATCCTTAACCTCTGAACATCAAGCTATGGTGGTGGCTCACAAACTTAATGGTAGCAACTATCTACAATGGTCTTAACGTGTATTATTGTATCTACGTGGGAAGCGTAAGGAGAAGTATATCAATAGAGAGGCAAAACAACCTTCACATAATGATCCCAAATTTAACACCTGATTTGCTGAAAATAATTAGGTGATGTCTTAGCTGTGCAACTCAATGACTCTCGAAATCAGTGAGGGATACCTCCTGGCAAGCACAACTAAGGAAATCTGGGACGCTGTTAAGAGGACTTACTCTACATTAGACAACACTGCAGCCTTATTGGATCTAAGGAGGAGCCCAAAGATCTGAAGCAAGGAAAGTTAACTGTAACACAATACTACAACACTTTGAAATAGATATGGCAGCAATTGGATCTCTTTGAAGACATCCTTGGAAGGATATGGATGATGCTAATTACTACAGACAACTGGTGGAAAAAGGACAAACCTATGACGTTGTATTGGGCTTGAATGATGTTTTTGAAGAAGTAAGAGGCAGAATTATGGGTCTAAAGCCGCTTCCATCCCTATTTGAAGTCTTCAGTATGGTCAAGTTTAAAGAAAGCTGGAGACATCTCACTCAGGGTAACCAAACTCCAGTAGATGGCTCAGTATTGGTCACAGGAGGTCCCCAACATTAGAGGGATCTAAGAAGAAAGGAACAAGTGGTGCAATCACTGTAACAAGAAAGGCCACACTAGAGACGAATGTTGGAAACTACATGGGAAACCAACCTAAGGGAAGCAGAAACAACGGGAAGATAGAAAGAGCCACCACACCTCCTCTGAAGAAAAAGGTGATGATGGAGACTAGTTGACCAGAGAAGAGCTTCAAATGCTTCATAAGATACTTGAAAAACAAAACAAATCAAAATCTGTCCCCAATGTGAACTTGATTTAGTCAGGTAATTCCATTATAGCCCTTAATGCAATGGTAACTAGTGATGAGAATTGGATTGTTGACTCTGGTGCTACAGACCACATGACTGGTAATAAGTCCCTCTTCAAAACCCTCAAATATTGCCATAAGAATCTTAGGGTAAAAGTAGCAACTGGACTATATACTAAAGTTGAGGGTGTTGGCATTGTGGCCCTATCTGATGATCTGGAAATCCATAATGTTTTGTTTGTTCCTGCTCTTACTTGCAACCTTATATCTGTGAGCAAATTGACTAAAGGACAAGTATGTCGGGTAATCTTTGATGATGTTAAGTGTGTTTTTCAGGATTCAACTTCAGGGAGGAAGATTTTGACTGCTAAAGAATGGGATGGACTCTACTACTATGAAGGAAAGAATATGAAGACTGCAGGAGTAAAGAAAGCTATGGTTAGCTCTAATTCTCAGAATAAAAATGTAATGTTGTGGCATCAAAGATTAGGCCACCCCAGCTTTGATTATATGAAGCATGTGTTTCCAACTTTATTCAATAAAAATTCTTCTCCTTTCTAATGTGAAACATGTCAAATTGCCAAACAAACTCGTGCCTCTTATCCCAAACATACTTACAAACCTACTGCCCCGTTTACAATGATCCATACCGACATTTGGGACCAGCCAAAATCAACACCCGAACAAGCATAAAGTGGTTTATTATATTCATCGATGATCACACCCGGGTCACATGGGTTTACCTTATGAAAGAGAAATCCAAAGCTTTACAAATTTTCAAAAACTTTCACTCTTATGTGAGAACCCAATTCCAAACTCCCATTAAAGTTCTGAGAAGTGACAATACCAAAGAGTACGTGAGTGGAGCCTTTAGGGAATTTCTTGAGCAGGAAGGAATCCATCACCAAACCTCATGTGTCTATACTCCTCAATAAAATGGAATTGCTGAGTGAGAGAATAGGCATCTTTTGGAAGTAGCCCAAGCTATCATGATGGAAAGAAATGTTCCAAGTCTATTTTGGGGAGATGCTATGCTAACCGCAACTTAAGTGTTATTGTCCCACCACTAGAAAACTCATAATCTCCAAATACACAGTCTTTTATGAGGATGATTCTTATTATCCCAAATTACCCATTCAGGGGGAGCACTATGGAGTAGAATGGCTAATTACACCTGAACCTATGACCAACTCCAACACTAACTCCAACACACCTCTTAACCCTCTTGAACCTTCTATACTACAAGAAGAAATCCCTGAACCGGAGCCAAAAACCCCTAGTCCTACACCTCTACTAGAGCACCAAAACCCCACAAACACTCTTTACCCAATGGAAACCAATGCTAAAATTGATGCAGAGGTGACAGAGTGCTCAAGTCCTCAATCAGGTGAACAGGACAGTAGTAGTAGGGTTCCTTCCATTCCAAGGCAGCAACATGATTCCAGTCCAGAGTTGGATCCTGAAGAGCTAGGATGGCCTATTGCACTTAGAAAGGGAGTAAGATCGTGTACTCAGCATCCTATTCAAAAATTTGTCTCCTATGGCAATTTATCTGCTAGAATGCAAACCTTTGTAGTGAATAGCTCACTGGTGAAGATTCCAAAAACATTTCAACAGGCTATGTAAGATCCTAATTCGAAACGCGCCGCATATGAGGAGTTGAGAGCCTTAAAGGAAAATAACACATGGGATATTACCACACCTAAGGGCAAGAAAGCGGTGGGTTGCAGGTGGATTTTCACCCCTAAATTCAATTCTGATGGAAGTATCAACATGTACAAAGGAAGATTAATTTCCAAAGGGTACATCCAAACTTATGGGATTGATTATCAAGAAACATTTGTCCTATGGCAAAGTTTAACACCATCCAGGTACTCCTGTCCCTAGCTGTTAACCTTGACTGGTCCCTACATCAACTAGATGTGAAGAATGCTTTCCTAAATGGAGATTTGGAGGAGGAAGTATACATAGAAATCCCAGATGGAGTAATAGCTCCATCCAACTTAGTTTACAAACTGAAGAAATCATTATATGGCCTGAAACAGTCTCCACAAGAGTGGTTCGACAAGTTTGCCAAGGCGATCAAAAGGTTTGGTTACATCCAAGGACAAGTTGATCACACTCTCTTCGTTAAACATAGTGATAGAAAGGTAACGATCCTAATATGTATGTGGATGATATAGTCATAACTGGCAGTGATGAGGTTTCTATCTCCTAACTCAAGAAAGCCCTAGCTAGGGAATTCCAAGTGAAGGACCTAGGACAAATGAAGTACTTTCTTGGAATGGAGGTTGCTAGATCTAAAAAGGGTATAAGTGTGTCTCAACGAAAGTACACAAGTACACACTTGATTTGCTCCATGAAACAGGAATACTTAAGGCTAAACCTAGTGAGACGCCTATGGAAGAGTCATGTAATCTGGAAGTGAAACCAGACGGGGTACCAATTAACTCAAAAAGGTACAGAAGACTTGTGGGTAAACTGATCTACTTGACTCATACAAGGCCTGACATTAGCTGTACAGCTGGAATGGTAAGCCAATTTATACATCAACCCCAGGAAGAACATATAGAAGCAGTATATAGAATCCTGACCTACCTCAAACTCAATCCTAGAATAGGAATATTCTTTAAAAAGGGGAGTACAAGAAACATAGAGGTCTACACTGATGCAGATCATAGGAGAGCTGTGGATAACAAGAGATCTGTCACAGGATACTGCACTTATGTTTGGGGAAACCTAGTCACTTGGCGAAGCAAGAAACAGACAGTAGTCTCAAGGAGTAGTGCTGAAGCTGAGCTAAGAGCTGTAGCCCTAGGGGTATGTGAAGGAATGTGGGTGATTAGACTCCTGAAGGAATTGAGAATTTCCTATGAAGGACCTATGAACCTCTGGTGTGACAACCAAGCCAGCATTGAAATGACTAAGAATCCTGTATATCATGACCGAACAAAGCATATTGACATTAATCGGCACTTCATCAAAAAAAAGGTCAAAGATGGCACAATTAACTTGAGCTATGTGCACTCAACTGATCAGATTGCTGACGTCATGACCAAGCCTTTAGCCAGAGTCAAGTTTGAAGGGCTTCGAAGCAAGCTGGGAATGGTTGACATCTACTCTCCAGCTTGAGGGGGAGTGCTAGAAAGCCCCTAATCTTCTCCCTTAATTCTCTCTATTAATTACCCATGATATTAGCTAGAAAATAAATCTCCTAATTTCTTGTGATATTGCAATATCTGTAATTTATGACTGATTGATTGTAACTAGATTGATTTCTCTCATCCAGACTCTATAAATTGTAACCCAATCATATGAAATAATATGAGAGTGAGTATTATTCAGTAAACTGAAGCAATATTATGTATACATATATATGCAGCCTGCGTTTGGAGTAGCTATATTACATATTAGTATTTATAAGTTCATATATATGTGTGCATAAAACTTAAAAAAGACAGAGCACGGTTTGTGAATAATGCAATTTTTATATTTTGTATATTTTATAGTAATGTTGTTTGCTAGAGTTATGCTATTTTATTTTTGAATTTTCTTTTAATTCTATAGTTGTTATGCTATTTTATTTCTGAATTTTTCTATATTTCGTATAAGTTCATATACGAATATTTCTGAATTTTCTTTTAATTATATAATTGTTATGCTATTTTTTTTATTAGAAGATTATTATGTTATTAACGACCGAAGATAATAAGACTGAGTAACCAATTTAATCTCAACTTCATTTTATTAGTGCATTGATTGATTATCGAAGTTCTGCTGGATTGAGTTATTCTAAAGTTGCCCACACCTCAAAAAGCTATTTGTGGAAGAAAATTAAGGTATTTATTTCAATTCTTAAGTTTTGAAAATAAATTATTTGCATTCATAAATTGATTTAACTATTTGATGATATTATTGCAGTGCCCTTTCCAACCCAATAATGATGATTGTGGTTATTATATTATGAGATTCATGAAGGAAATTATTACTCATGATCAAATTTTTATTCCTGAGAATGTAAATATTTTTATTTTCACTTTATATTGTTTAATAACTAATTATTGTCTAATACTTAATTTTTAGTGATTTTAATTGGCTATGTTAAATTATTGAGCAATATTATGAAGATGCACGTTGCACAAACTACACTGACAACCAAGTAAATGAGGTGATTGAAGAGTGGTGCAGATATGTGTTCGAACAATTCTTCATCTGAAGTGAGTAGCTGCTTCTCTTTTACGATTTGGCTTTAGTTACGTTGTAGAATTAGAATTAGTTTCATTTTGTTTACAGCTGTTGTTAGTATATATATAGTGGTAATGTTCTGAGAATTTTATTGTTTATATTTGTTTGATCTCTGAATTTTGCTAGCTGTAAATTCTGTAAATGTGGTTTTAGAAACGCAATACTAATTAATTTTTTTTTTTACAAAAAAAAATTTTGTAGCGCTTTCTTAAGATGACAATACTCCGATAACGCTTTCTCAGGAAAGCGCTACAGGAGCTCTAATAACTCCTGTAGCGCTTTCTTATTAAAGCGCTATGATAAGTCTACCTAACATAGCATTTTCAAAGGGCTACAGCTTATACCCAAGGCCTTCTATAGTGGGAGTTAATATAGTGTTTCAAAAATGCTACAAAAATTAAAAAATAAGCGCTACGGTTAGAGTTTTTTGTAGTAGTGAAAGGAAGGAGGCCTAACCTGGCTCATCTAAAGATTTTCGGCAGTAAGTGCTATGTTCACAACAACAACAAAGAAAACCTCAGTAAATTCTATCCTAAAACTGATGAAGGTTTATTTCTTGGTTACTCTAATCGTAGTAAAGCTTATAGAGTTTTTAACAAACATACATTCACTATTGAAGAGTCAATACATATTATATTTGCTGAAACCAAATCAATTTCAAAACCTCTAGATGATGATGCTGAGATCATTCAGAATTTTGAAAAATTGAATTTGAACAAATTCTCAAACAAAGTATTTTTAGAAGAGTCTTTAGAAAACAAGAATGATTCAAATGAACCTCCTTCACAAGAAAACTTAGAACATCCTAAAGCTTGGAGACATAATAGAAATCATCTTTTGGAACAAGTCATTGGCAAAGTCAATAAAGGGGTCAAAACCCGAAGACAACTATTCAATGAAGTACGGTTTTCTACATTCATTTCACATATTGAACCAACCAATGTTGACAAGGCTCTATCCGATGAATTCTGGATAGTAGCAATGCAGGAAGAGTTGGATCAATTTGAAAGAAATCAAGTTTGGGAATTAGTACCCAAACCGAATAACCATCTAGTTATAGGCACCAAGTGGGTGTTCAAAAATAAGCTCGATGAATCAGCACAAATCGTCAAGAATAAAGCCAGACTAGAACAAAGCCAGACTAGTAGCTAAAGGCTATAATTAGGAAGAAGATATTGATTATAAGGAAACATATGCTCCGATAGCTAGATTGGAAGCCATACAAGTACTCTTAGCCTTTGCTCGCATTAAGGATTTCAAATTGTATTAAATGGATGTTAAAAGTGCATTTTTTAGCAGCCTCCTCGTTTTGAAGACCCAAATTTCCCTGATCATGTTTACAAACTGAAAAAGGCTTTATATGGTTTAAAACAAGCTCCCAAAGCTTGGTACGAACGACTTAGCAATTTCCTGATAGAAAAAGATTTTGAAAGAGGCAAAGTGGACGCTATACTTTTCATCAAAAGAAGTAGAAAAGAACTTTTAATTTTTCAAATTTATGTGGATGATATTTTATTCAGAGCTACTAATGAGGATGTCTGTCAAGAGTTTGCCAAGTTAAGGCAAGGCGAGTTCAAGATGTCAATGATGGGAGAATTAAACTTCTTTCTGGGATTGCAAAGTAAGCAGAAGAGAAATGGCATATTCATATCCCAGACAAAGTATGTCAAGGAGTTACTAAAGAAATATGGACTAGAAAATGCTAAAAGTGTAAAGACTCCTATAAGCTCAACCATCTCACTTGACGCAGACAAGAAGGGCAAGGACGTGAATTTGACCAAATATGAGGAATGATAGGATCATTACTCTATCTAACAGCAGGCAGGCCAAACAATCAATTCACTGTAGGAATGTATGCAAGATACCAATCAGTCCCCAAGGAATCAAATGAAGAAGCCATCAAGAGAATTCTCAGATATCTTATCAGAACACAAAATTTGGGAATCTAGTATCCGAAGAAAGGAGCAGAATATCTAATGGGATACTCAGATATTGATCATGGAGGTTATAAGACAGACAGAAAAAGTACCAGTAAATAATGTCAATTCCTGGGAGGATATCTCGTCTCGTGGTCAAGCAAAAAGTAAAATACTGTGGCAATATCCTCCACAGAATCTGAATATGTCACCACTGCCAGCTGTTGTGTGCAAATTTTATGGTTAAAGCAACAACTACATGATTTGGGAATCAACTTGAAGGAGATTCTAATTCTGTGTGACAACATGAGCATAATACCTGTCCAAGAATCCAATTCACCATGCCCAAACCAAGCACATTGATGTCAGACATCATTTTATTTGGGACCATGTTCAAAAGAAAGATGTGAAACTAGAATTCATCCCCACTGAATATCAAATAGCAAACATTTTTACGAAGCCCCTTGACCAATAGAAGTTCAATTACTTCAGAAGAGAATTGGGAATAGTAAATCCCAATGAGCTGTAAGAAATTTCTCATTATCTCTCTAATTTGAGTCTTTAGATTTAAAGTTTTGATGATTAAAAGACTAACTTAAGCATCGAAGTGTACAGAAATTTGTTTTGCAGGAAGCTTTATTTCATCAAAGAAAAACAGAGGTAAACAGAGTATAGAATGATTGATGAAGACATCGATAATCATGCTGTAAGGAAGGGTTGATTTATCAATCAACTGATCAATAAATAAGGTATATAAAGCAAAAGAAAGAAGATGGAAGGAATGTTATCGATAAGCTGATCGATCACTCAATTATCGATCAACAACAGCATAGAATCACAGTCAAGTCCAATAAATGGGTAAGAATTAACAAAAAAACTTATTGATAAATTATTAATTGATCAAATGATTGATAAACCAGGCTAAGTACGCACATTTACTTAACTTTTATCGATAACATGATTGATAATTTATTGTTCGATAACTTGATCGATAATTGTCTTTAATGTTCTTGTGTGTTCTTCTTATTTTTCAAACATGTAATCGATCACTCATTGATTGATAACTTGATTGATAAATTCAATGTCTATAACATTAAATTTTTGAAAAGACCCTGTCAGTTATCAAAGCCCTAACTCGAAAAAACTGTTCCCTTGTTCCTGTGTAACAGTCTGAAAGTCACTGTTTTATTAAATTGTCTGTTTCCTTCTACTCCAAATCACTTCCTAAGCTCTTCTGATCACTGCCAAACATTTTAAACCCACAAGACACTGAACATTCATCAAAATCTCTTCAGACAATGAGAAATGGAAAGAGTTAAGCAATTGAATGTTAACCAAGAGGAAAGTACTAAGAAACAAACACAGTCTAGAGAAACAACTCCCTCGACCACAAAAAAAAAGATATAGACCAAAAGTAAGGGAGGAACCATTAAAGAAAAGAGGTGTATTAAAGATTCGGGAAAGTCAAACCGAAGGTTCTGAGCACCCTACTTCTCAGAGAAAATCTCCCCGATCAAAGTCAAAATCCAAGCTACCAATGGTTACTAAAAAATCTAAAACAGAATCCGATGATGAAGTTTTAATTCAGAAAGTTATGGAGGCTGCACTGAGAATTCCTATCCCCAAGCAACTGAGACAGAGGAAACAAAAAGCAAGTGAGGTGTGTCACACCAAGTTCCTACCCAAGGTACTCTATCTGAATCTTCTAGGTTTCTGGTTGGGAATTTGAATAATGATGTGAACATGGCTAAGTTTAAGGCAAATTTTGTAAACTATAGGTTCTGTCTTGTGGTTTCAATTGATATTCAAGGCTTGAAGAAAAACGAGAAAATTAATTTGGATTTGAGTGACCCACTTGATCTTTATTCGAATTGGTTGATCATTGGAGGAGAATACTACCCAAAGGTAATTAAAAGATTTTATTGTAATATGGAATCTATAGAGGAATATGATTATCAAGATAATCTGATAAATGATTATCTAAGAATCAAGTTAAGAGGTAGAATCTTCAATCTCACTGGTGCCAAGTTGAATGAGCTACTAGGAACCTAAGAATTTGTGAGGGGAGGTAACATAAATGACATCAAAGCCTATAAAATCCTAATGCAAAGTGACGCCTACCCCGGGGAACTAAATTTTCCACCAAACCAAATGTGTGATTATTATAGAATCATCCACTATATCTATTCAAGGAGTATGGTTAATAAGTCTGGAAGTTTTCCACATCTGAACTGAGATGATTACTTACTACTAGCCAGGATAATCAATGCAGAAAAGATCAACATAAGGGATTTGATTTTTAATGAAATGAAGGATTTTGTTCTTCACAAATCCAAGTCTACACCAATCCTTTATCCTCAATTGGCCACTTATCTCCTTCAAGTGCATAACATTGCACCTCTTGAACCAGGAGAAATTAAAGTAAAGATTTCTACTTTTGGCATCAATCAACTCAACAAGATGAGAACCCATGTGCCATTCAGACCCTCATAGAAGCTATCTCAGAAAGATAAAGGGAAGCAACCAGCAGTTAGCATATCTAGACCCCAGGATGAGGCAGAATCTACTGCAGCTCCCTCTCATACCTCTGGACCATCATTCCTAGAAAGATTAATTTGGGAGATATTCCAGACAAAACTTCAAGAATTTGAGAGGAGAGTTTATGCCATAGCCAAGGACTATAGGGAAATATCAGACAGGAAATTTGATGGCCTTTCCAAAATTTTAGATCTTCATCGCCAAGCCATGGTAGTTTTGGAAAAAGGGGTCGCTCAGAGGTTTGACTATGTTGAAAGGGAGATCAGAGACTTAAAAGGGCTAGTGGCCTCTCTCTGTAATAATTTCTCTATACCAAGGACTTCCTTCAGCTTTAAAGACCTACTCTCTCACCCACTATCTCCTCCTCATCCTGAACCTGAACCACCTGCCTCACCTATATCCACTTCTCCTACTTCTACTTCACCATCTGTACCTTCCATATCTCCCACTCCTCCTCCTACTACCCTAGTCCTTATCCCAGTTTCTCAGCCTATTTCTTCTCTGACTCTTCCACCCATCTCTCAGACTGTCTTTCCATTCACTCAGCTTACCCCTCTTCCCATCTCCATCACCTTGCCTACTGCTTTTACCTCTTTTCCACCTTCTGATGCTGGCAAAAAAAGGGAGAAGGAATCTTAGTTCTTATTATGTTCTTTTCTTATTGTGTTCTTTTTTGCTAGTTCTTATTTTATTGTGTCTTTCTTCTATTGGTTATGCTGTTGATTATGATATTTTATAATATGAATTCTGATGTTTAAATGCTATCAGTTATGATTGAATTTGTACCAGTTTTACTTATTTTATTTTGATTTACACTGATTAGCTGTTGATATATGATTAATTTTTACACCTATGTTTTGTCATCATCAAAAATGGGGAGAATGTTAGATTTTAGGTTTTGATGATAACAATTTAAGGAATCTGTGTTTTAGTAAGTTGATCGATCACCTGATCGATCAAGGGTTTATCGATCACTTGATAGATAAAGTTCCTGTGTTAACAAGAGACTTAGCAGAAATGTTAATCGATAACCGAATAGAAAAATCAAATTTGTATGTGTTGATAGATCAATTGATCAATCATCGTTAACATTGTTTTGTATAGAAGTTTGCAGAAAATTATCAATCAATTAATCGACAATCTAGTGATTGAACAACTGACAAATAATGGGATACAAGTTTTGGTAAGTGCTTATTAATCACTTGATCGATAAATCAATTATCTATGAGAAGACAGATAAATGGTAAAGTTTCCTACTCTCGTTGTATTTTGTTCTAATAACCATCTATCGATCACAGTTTTATCGATAATATATTCTATTATTAATATCTCACCTATTTATCGATATTCTTTCTGGTTAAATACTTTTGAAAATTACTTTATCGATCACTTGATCGATCCACCGTTTATCAATCAAATGATCGATCATTACCTTTTCATTGATTTAATCTATTTAAGTCTTTCTTCAGTCACTTGATCGACCATCAATTTATCGATAAAATGATCAATCATCCAATCTTCTAAATATTCTATTTTCACATAACATAATCGATCAATCATTTCCTGGTATTTCTGAATTGAGTTTCTCGACTACATTTTTTATCGATCATTTGATCGATCAAACCTTAATTGATCACTTACTCGATCATCTTAAGATTTGTGCTCTTTATGAAAATCTTTGTTAAATTTGTTTTATCGATTGTGTTTTCTGTCATCCCTTTATCGATAAAGTTTTTGATCAATGTACCTTGAAAGTCAAATTCACTCTTGCTTATCTTTATCGATAAAGATCGATCTAACACTTATCGATCAATTATCCAATCAATGATCCAACTCCTTCAATACCAGAAGCTACGGTGAGATCTAAGAATATTCTGAATATTTCTCTTCAAGCTTTTCTCAGCCTTGCTGATTAACTTAATACTCTATTTTAAGTGTTTCAAAATCATAGATGACCTTCAGTCTTTTCACTACATAATATTTGTGAAGTCATTCTTTTTGTTTATCGATCACTTGTTTGATCATGAGTTAATCCATAACTTGATCGATAAATGTAGCTATATGTTTCAAAATCCTTCATCTTAATTAATTGATAACGTTATCGATAAACTAGTTATTGAACATGTCTTCGATCAAGGTTGATCAGTTTATAATTATATTGGATCTGATGTTTGCTTGATTTGCTTCTATCCTATCATAAGAATATTACTATCATTTTATTAGTTATCTTCCTAAATCTCATTCTGAAGGAAAAACTTTTTAGATTGAAGTATTTTTACAGATTACGAAGAAAGTTCAATGGTTATCTAACAGTTATTCAGTAGCCTGTAACCTACAATGTCAGAAGCATTCAATAGCGAACACCATTGCAACTGAGAAAACACGCAACCGAACTCTCAGCGACTAGAAGCTCTTCTGTCTAACAGTTATTAAACTTCCTCAAGTATAAAAAGGCGTGAAGAAGCATTGAATGCGGATTATTGAATACACGAGCTACCTTCTGCAAAAATCTTACTATTGCATTCAATACTTTGCTTTCATCTTTACTGAGCTTCAGTGCTTCTCATTTATTTACTCTGTGAAAGAGATTTATATATCATCTTTAAACACTTTCTAAGTGTAACTCAAAAGTGTGGACTCTTGAGTGGGTTTGTAACCTTTGAGTAGTAAGGGGCAGTGATTGAGAAGATCAATTGTTATACTGAGGCACCAAGAGCCTGATTAATCTTGGATCATAGTGGAAATCTCAGAGGTGTTTTGAGGACTGGACGTAGGTTAAGTGGTTAAGACCAAACAAGTATAAATCCAATGTCTTTGATCTACAGTGAAATCTTTCTAACTCTGAAGTTCTCTGTTTTATTAATATCACTATTTCAATTCGCTTAAATTTTTATAACTCACCCAGTTCACTCCCCTCTTGGGTGAGACTGCCACTAACATACCATGTATTGATGCAACAACTATTGCTAGTGGCTATTCGAGGCATTATGAAAGCTGATGTGAGAAGCAAGATAACAAGATTGTGTATTTTTTTTCAATGCTATATGCAGCAAAGTCATTAACATAGAAAAATTAGATGAATTGGAAAACGAGGGATATGTTATTCTATGTCAACTAGAAATGCACTTTCCTCCAGTATTTTTTGATATCATGATACGTTTAATCGCTCATTTAGTAGGAGAGGTAAGGCTTTATGCCCTGTATATCTAAGATGGATGTATCCATTTGAGAGATACATGAAAGTCTTAAAAGGTTATTCTAAGAATCCTTATCGACCTAAGGCATCAATTGTTGAAAGATATGTTGCTGAGGAGGCTATGGACTTTTATAGGAGAATACCTATTTGGGGTGGACACTCAAGGTCAACATGATGATGGGATAGGTAAGGGAACTCGAGGGCTCAAAGTAAAGAGCATTGGCCGTGAAGAACTGTTCCAAGTGCACTTATACATTTTAAATAATATGAAGGAAGTTCGACCATACTTAGATTATCATAAGAAGAGTTTAAAGGACAAATATCTGAAGAAAAGTGATAGGCAAATAGCTAATGAACATCAGAAGACATTTATTGTGTGGTTCAAGGAAAATGTTTGAAGGGAGACAAATGTTTCTGACATAATAAAATGGTTAGCTTGGGGACCTCGATTTGATGTAAGCACTTGGAGTGGATATGATATAAATGGGTATTCTTTCTACATAAGAGCTTAAGATGAGAAAAGTACTGTGCAGAAAAGTGGAGTAATGGCAGTAGCTAAAGCGATACATTTCTTTGGCGCCAAAGATAAAAACCCTAAATTGGCGTCCATGGCCTATTATGGTATAATTAAAGAGATGTTGAAACATCCTACCTTTAACCTCTTAGAATGCACATTTGTAAGCGTTATGGTTCAAGCAGGTCAAAATACAAGCTTGTAGATTAAAAATTTCAACATAACTACTCAAATTACTATTCATTGTTTAAATTCAAATTTCAGGTCTAATTTTGAAAAATCATAACTAATTCTATAAAAATCATATTAGGGTACTCTAAAATTATACAAAAAACTCTAAAATCATATTAAGGTACTCTAAAATTATACAAAAAAATCTTTGAAAGCCCTTTAAGGAAAAAAAATCCAATTGGACTTATCCTTGCCCAATTCATATAGTTTAATCAATAAAATTACTGCTCATTTGGTAAAATCTGGAATTTTCATATTCTATGCCTCAACTTTGAAAATCCGTATCTCCTTATGTACAGATCCAATTGAGGTGATCTAGCTCTCATATTAAACCTTGGGATGTGTACTATAACTCTATCAAATTTCGTGGCTTAACTCATTCATTTGATAGGTCAAACTGGGGCTACAAACTCACCACCTTAGGACCTACGTTTTATCCCTTAATCTCTTTTTACTTTAATTCTTTCTGTTTCTTTGGCATGCATAAATTGGGTTTACACTTTTCCAATCATCCTCATATATTTCTATTCATCCCATAAACAATGTAATTAAATACATGGTATCATTGGCATCCACAACATAAATTACATAATAGGAGAATTACACATTGAATAATAACATCATTCAATAACCTCAATAATTCTCCCCTTTCTTCTCCTTGCCTCTCATGCCGTTATTGCCCACCATTGATTGACCTAAATGGTTGGTTAAGGAGGGGTGAGATTCAGGGAAATTTCAGTAGCAAACACTACCCATAAGCATGCAAGACATAATGCACATGCATGACATGTTATAATATTAACACATAAGTGCCATGGAAAGTAAGCTAAAGCATTTCATGCTTCCATAACATATTGCCAAGGAAAAACATAACATAAACTTGCAAACATAACTTTGCAAACATCTCATCATAACTTAGTCACATCATGGCAACACAACCACATCATGAAGCATACATATCAAGCACACAATATAAGTAAGTTTACTACCTTGTAACATAGTTTTCCTCTTGCTTTTCCTTTGATTTCCTTGTCTTTCCAACCCTATGGATTTTCGGTCAACACCATTAAACATCCTGTTGGATGTTCCAAGGTCCTAAACACATCAATAAATTATGCAAACCAATTATTAGAATCAACTCATCAACTTATCTTTACTTGATTCTTTCTTGAACATACTTGAACTCTAACTTTTGAGTTTCAATTCCAACCTTCGTAAAATTATTTCCACATACTATCCCCACATAATTTTGTATGTACAATCTATTTCCAAGCTTAAAGTGATCAAAATCCAATCCTAACCATTTAGAATGGTCAAGGCTGAACAGAATCACAAACTAAGAGAAAGTTGGATTTCTTGCAAAATCAACACAGAACCACTTGATTCTTGTTGTTTCCAAGCTTTTAAACATGCTTTTAACATCCATATCATCTTCTCCTATTCTAATAAATTTTGTGCAGCACCTCTCTATAGGATTTCAATCATCAAAAATCCAATCAAACCAACCACCAGCTCAAAAATAACAAGGGAGGTAGAAACTACATCAAAAACAGCACACATGCCTTGTTTTAGAGTTTGATCTGGCTTGGGATCACTTGGTCTTTCTTTCTCCCTCTTCTTTCTCTCTCTATAAACCATTTTGCAAGAACTTCCCCCAATGTTCCTTGTGCTTGGATGAAATGGAAGGGTGGGGAGGGGTATTTATAGAAAAGAAGACTGAAACTCGGCTGTTGATCTTAAAAATACGTAGCTTGATCTGGACTGTCCATTTTTCTCTTTTTATCTTGTGATGACATGTGTCCTATGACATCATGCTTACCTCATCTTGATGACATCACGCTTATATCATCAAGCCACATGTCTTTAATCCTACCGCACACGTGTCTTGCATTTGACCGTATATGTGTTTTGCATTCAAACGTACACGTAATACCTTCTTTTCCCATCTAACCGTATACTTGTCTCTTCCATATCATTTTGGCATTAAAATAAGGAAGAAATTAATATAAAATTCATGCAAAATATAGCCCTTAGATATTCCTCTACCTATTTTGCCATTCTGTATCATATCGGGTACTTTTTTTAGTCCTAACTGACCATGTACCACTGGGACATGTTCTGGCACCATTTTCTCATCTTAATTAAGTACATATATGGCACCGTCTTAAAGGAGCATAGATGAAAATAATTAGCTCTACTGAGAGGCTACTTAACCTTATTGAGTCACACAGTAGAGATTCCACTATAACGGGCAGACAAAAGACTGTCTAAAATATTCCCATACTACGTTCTAATTTTTATGTTGTCCATAAATATCTTCTGCTGACTCAGCATGATGACTCGTAGGTGTCATGATTGTTTTTGGTGACTCAGTATGATGACTCGTAGGTGTCATGATTGCATTTGGTGACTCAGCACCGTCATGATGGTCTTTAGATATTTTCTTTCTCCTTTTCCCAGAAATATTATTAAATAATACTTAATCAGGGTTACCTTCTCCAAATTCTTTCTATCAGCTCGTAACTCCGTTGATCTGTCTCTGGGTTTCATTCTTTCCCTTTCATCATGGGAAATTCCCCTAATTTTTCTCGGGTCAAAAGTCAAACTCTAGACAGCTATTTTGACTTTCCCAAATAGGGTATAAATAGGCTTTAAATTTAATCAAAGCTAACCTTGTCAGTTTTTGGGGACTGAATTAATTTTACAATCTGTGTAAATTCCTCAACTACTATTTCCCAGTTTTTTTTCTGATTATTTGAGACCGTCTCATAGCTTAAATAATTCAATGTAAGTTACTATCTCAAATTGTCCCAAACCCTGGAATGACTTCAGGGCATTTTTATCATTTCTAGCCTTATATCAGCTCTGGGATCCTATTCCCATTTTTTTTAGAACTTTTCTAAGTCATTTGGGCGCTTTTTGCTCACTTTGAGCATTGGCCGACCAGAACTTTTATTATTTACAATTAGGTCCCTACTTGGCCTAGGAATCTTTTCTTTGCATTTTGGTCCCTCCTTAGGCCTAACCTTCGGAACCATCTCTTGCAAGTTTCTGGCATAACCTCTGGCCCTTAGTTGTTTCCAGTTCATCATTTTTAGTCCCTGAACACTATTGTTTTACACATTTACCCTTGGAAAATGTCTTTTTTCTTCTGAGGGAGCTCTGGGACTTTCGTTGCATTGGACTTGGGCCTGTTTGGATGCTCTGAAACCGTGGTTTCAGAAGCACTTTTCCGCAAAACGAGGTATCCTCCACATATTTACTTCGTAATCCGTAAAAGCACTTCTGAAACCTGGTTTTGTTTTTATCCAAACACTCCCTTAGTAATCATCCTTCCTGTGTTATTACTTGTATCTATGAGCCAAATTTGGGATGTTACAGGATGTAAGTTCCACCAACTTCAAGGTTCCTATCTTCAAGTGTAAGTGGGTCAAGAATAATAGTGTTTAAATAGATCAAAAATTTAGATTTACCTTAATTGATCTTTATAGGGTTGGTTATACAGATAAGCCATTTATTTTAGCTAGTCAAGCAAAAGAAGTATTTTACGTCATAGATCCTGCCAATACTAAATTGTCAATTGTACTTTAAGGTAAAAAAACAAAAGGATGGTGATCCAACTTTAAACATTGATGAGACACCACCTTTCACTGTAAATCCATCTTCAATGAATGAAGTAGAATTGGTAGATGATGATGAATATGCTGTTCGAAATGATCACTGTGAAGGAATATGGGATAATGCATAATGTAAGACACTAACGAAAAAGTTATGCACTATAATAGAATTTTGTTTTTACTTTTGTTAATTTTTTCATTAATTTTATTACAGTTAACTCACCTCTTTCATTGTGGTTTAGTAACAGGACATGGAGGATGATAATGGAAACATGGATGATCCTGATGAAGATCAAGTGAACGATGAACCTATTAGAAAAGGGGTAAAGGCACCACAAGAACGCCAAAGCTAGCTGTACGTCACGGGAAAATTTAAAGGAAGCATGTGGATTTTGATGATAATATGAATCCAGTTAGTCCAGAGGCAAATAGGTTCATAAGCTATGTCAGCCTTCTGGGTCGAAACAAAGTAAGCATTCTGTACTCTAACTGAAAAGAAGTACCAGATAAAATGAAGGATGCAATTGGACAAGATATGTTGGTATGTAACTTCATGAACTTCTTATACTTTTAAATAATAGTTCTTACTATTAAATATTCTAATTTCATTTATTACACATGAACTTTGTAGCAAACCTATGATATCCCTCCCACGAAGGAGATGAAAAAGCGGTGGCTAGACCAAGTACATGAGCGATCAAAAGATTTTAAGACAATTCTCACTCATACTTACATTCAAGGGGCTAAAAAGGATGAAAACACATGTGATATTTACTCATTTCATGACGAAGACACATGGAGAAAATTTGTGGCATCACGTCTAGATCCAAAATTTCAAGTAAATTTCTACTCAGTGAGTATATCTATATAAACTAGTTTCATTTCATTGAACTAAGTTTATTTACATTTGTTTTTTTTTTGTAGAAATTAAGTGCATAAAATAAAGATAAACAATGTAAAAAATTATATCAGCATTATATGTCTCATAGGGGTTACAGAAAGGCACGACAAGAGATTATGGAAACTAATTTGCAAAAAATGAAAGAAGCTTGATCGGACCTGAATGTCACCTTCCGGGTCATCAAAATTGTGATTGCACCAGCTAATATAGTATAGGGTATAACCAATCATTCTTCTTGAGGAGCACTTTATTGGAAAACAACCTAGTTTAAATTGGTAACAAAAAACATGATGATTTGGGTAAAGAAAAAAGGGGTTTTAATTGTTTTAAAGATGGTGCAATAAATGTAAAGTGTAGATAAATAAATGTTTTTTGGGATTTTAAATGAATGAAAAAATATTTTAAATTAAAGGGAAATTATGGTAAACTAGTCTCTTGATGATGAAAGCTCAGCTATCACTGCTCTTAAAATGAATAGGAGTTTTAAAAATCTCTAAGTCTGAAAGGAAACCCCAAGTAATTACTTGAGTCCAATGTCTTAATTAATGAAAAGTCACTTTAATCAAAGTTAATTAACATTTTTCAAAACATTATTGAAAACCACTTAGAGTGCAAATAAATGGATGATGCAATTCCCTTGGGATGTTAATCAACAGTCAAAGAATACCAAGCACACAGATTAATCATCAATAATCACTTATCATTAATTAAACACCAGGATTCCTAACTGAAATATTTATATAAATGATTCAACATTAATAACATCCAATCCAAATACATTTAGGAGTCCAAACACAAGATTTACTATATAAACCAAGTCTGAAATAAATGCAAACATCCTTATATCTAGAAATCTCTAACACAGAATTAAGCACAGCTTTAGACTGATAACTCCCCTATTAAGTCCTTGAGCTCAAGCTTTGTCTTCTATCACCAAGAGGCTAAAGATTTAGCCTCTCATGTCTTTAAACTGACTGCAATCGCTCCAAGTATGAACAACTATGAGGGAAGCTAAAAATGGGGTTGGAAAATAGAGAAGGCAATTGGAGTGGTTTGATCAGTTCAGAATTGCAGAAAATAGTGAATAAGTGAAGAAAATAAAGGTTTTGGATATGGAATCAATAGACTTGAAAGGAAATGATGGTGGCTCAACCCTATGCAAATCTACATAATGGAAAGGTCCTTCTTTGTGGTCGCTACCCTTTTAGGTGTAGAAGCTTAGAAACCTATTCCAAAACACATAGCTTCACTTAACATACTCAGGTCACGACCTCAGGAGTGTTAAGTCGCAACTTGGGGTCTAGGTCGCGACCTCAAAAATTTCACGTCGTGATTTGGGAAGACAAAGAGCATTCAGTCTTGACTTAGCTCCAAAACGTGTAGTTTCATTAAAAAGGCATCCAGGTTGCGACCTCAGTAATCCATGTCATGACCTGGGGAGACAGAACACTCCAAACTCTTGTATTTTGGTCCTTCTAACATTGTGGCTCCATCAATGCTTTATCTTGGGTCTTAGGTCCTTCTCCAATTGCCTGAAAATCACAACAAAAAACTTTGTAAAAACTAACAAATTACAGATCAAGGCAATTACAATTAAGGAAGGAGAATTGACCCTTTTTACCCCTTAAATAGCAAAATGCAATACATGAACTAATGTAATCAAAAAGCTTTAAATGCATGCATAATGAGGATAAAAGTGTTGCAAAATATCAGAAAATAATTGAGAAAATCA
>NW_021632968.1:0-98187 GCF_004799145.2 Neltuma alba
TGATATTTTTGAGTTTGGATGGTTGTATTGACTGTTAGTAAGAAGACTAAGTAACTAAATTTTATCAGTTGCATGCTCCAATATAAGGTTGATGAGTGATTTTATAATTAATTCTTTTATCATATATTATGTTTTGTATGAACTATCTCAGGGAATGCTATTTTGAAAAGGGTTGAAAATGTATAATTGTGTGGGTTAAGGGTAAAAAAAAAACCCATAAAAATATATCAAAAGTTCACCCGACACCATGAACTTTCTTTAGGTTCAAATCTATCAATTGAAATTAAAAATAGGTCAACAATGCTAGCATCGTTAACATCTGATTTTTTAGCAGTAGGACCCATGATTTTTTTAATGGAAATACCAAAAATCCCCTAATTAAAACAAAAAAGTTAAGGGTAAAAAAATACCCCTGAACTTATACCAAATACCATATAATTTTAAATAAAAATACCAAAATATCCTTAATCTTGAAAGGCTATATCATTAGAATGTGTTAGAGATTATTAATTATAATAAATTTTGATAATTAAAATAACTGCGTAAAACAATTTAAGCTTGAATTGAATTGATCTTTAAAGATGAGTTGTTTATACTTCCAATCTTTTCTTTTAATAAATATTATAGGTAGTTTTTGAAAATAAGTTGTTTATGCCAATGGCATATGCGGTTTTGTGTTTTTCCTCTAGTCTATATGTCATAAAATTTAACAGCTGAGTGAATTTTTTTTTTGTTTATCTTCAATCTTTTGAGAGAATTTAAAGCTCCTTTTGATAATGGGACCTACTATTTTTAATGAAGGTATCAAAATATCTCCATAAAAAAAAAAAAAAAAAGTACCATTTTCCTTCAAACTGTCAATGGACTTTTTTGGCTCACCTCCCTTCTAAGAAAAAAGCTTGCCCTCTTAAAATATGAATTTATATTCTGTATTTCAAACAAACTTTAGAGCATCATTATATAATTTTTTAGAATTAATTATTTTTTAAATTGAATTAAAACTATAAAAATATTAAATGATTACTAATCAAAGGATTAAAATGTAAATATTTATTTTGCTACCTTTATTTAACAATTCTCTAAAATTAAAACCCTTTGAGATAAATAATAATGATGTTAAAATATAAAAATAATAAGTTACAAAAAAAATTAATTATTAGATATGACATTTATGCTATTAAAATATTTTGAGTTATAACAAGTAACATGATGACTATAACAATTGGCTGGCCTTTATTAAAAAAAAAAGTGTTGATCAAGAAAAAATTTATTAAGAAACATTAACAATTTTTTAATTATAAAGATTGGGATATTAAAATTTATTATAATTAATAATCTCTAACACATTTTAAGGCAATAGCCCTTCAAGATTGGATATTCTGGTACTTTGATTAAAAATTATATGGCATCTAATGAACTTTTAGCATAAGTTCATGAGTATTTATGACCATTAACTTTTTTTATTAGGAGATATTTTGGTACTTTCATTAAAAAATTGTGGTCCCACTACTAAAAAAATAGACATTAATGACGCTGGCATTATTGACCTCTTTTTAAACTTGATTGATAGATTTGAATTCAAAAAAAGTTTATGGTGTTGGGTAAACTTTTGATATATTTTCATGGGTATTTTTGACCATTAACCCTAATTGTGTTATTGAACATTAATGATTATGATTATGAGATATTATTCACAAAAATTCATTTGCTTATACATATAAATATGTTATTGTAAGCCATGTGCATCTGATTTTGTTTAAGGGAGGAGATGATTAGGGTATGCAAATATACGTGGCATTGGTCTCTATACGGAGCTTTATGGTTAGCTACTATTATTGTCCCACTAATTTCTGAAAAGAACGATACTCTACTAGTTCTTCGAGAGGGGATCCATGGTCCACTGAGTACTTTGTGGTCTTTAGTTGATCCATATCACTTGTGTGGTAAGACTGTGAGAGTACCTAGTCAAATAGAAAAAACTTAGTCTATGGGTCTAGTCGGCGGAAATAAGAAGGATATAATGGTAGATTTGGGTCTAATGGTTGCATATGACATGAAATCTTCATTGATATTTATATCTTGGGAATAAATAAAAAGTATGATATCTCTTATGACATTATCAATTGCGCAAGGTTGGTTAAAATATCTAAATTAGATGGTCATTATGAGTTTAACTATTAAATAAATGTCTATTGAATTTATTAAATCTATACATCCTACTTGATACCTTACTAGCCCATGCTAGTGTGTGTGATAGGTAGGGGTTTAATTATTAAAACACTGTCTCATTTCTGTTTGTTTAATGTTTTTCCAGGTAAAAGTTTTAGAGAAGAGATGTCAAGAAACACTTAGGATGATTATAGCTACATATTGCCATTTTAGGACAATCTGTGTTTAACTTATTCATGCATTATCATGTTTTTATATCCTTTTAATTATTCTACTGTGGTATGTATGCCAGTAGTTAGCTAGATGCCTATGATCACATGTGACCTATTTATTATGAATTTATTATAAAATATAGGTGAGACTTAATTCTTACTATTTTAGATTTGATTTATGGGCTATAATAATATGTTATTAATAAGACTCTTGGATTCTATTGTCTTGAGTAGGTTAGTGGAGTTTATTATATATGAAATTATAACTATCTTTAACCAGGGGCATATTGTTTTATGACTATGTTAGATGTGATTGATCCTTTCTAAGAAAGTTTGTATGTGAAGGAGTTAAGGAAAGTTCTTTTATTTGTGATAGTGTGTATAATTAGGTTATACCCTTTTCTATCATGAATAACATTATTATATAGTAAGTTTGTTTATATAGTCATGATAGATTTGAGTTTGTTGTTAGTATGGTTTGGTTATAAAAAAAGTTGTTTATTGAAGTTATTCTAAAAAGGGAAGTTTATCGGTTAATTTAAAAAGGTTTCTTTAGCTCATAACTTATAAGATCGTGAGTTTGAATCCTACTATCGATATAAGAAACGAGCTAGTTTAGGGTCTAGTGAGCTCTCAAGATCCAATTCACCTAAAATATTAACTTTGCCTTTAACAATTTTGTTCACTAATTACACTCTATTGATTAAGTATATTAAGGTTTATTTTCATAAAGATTCAAAGAAGCAGATTCTAATGCAAACATTTAAACAAGATATTTTAAAAAATCATCACACATTTTTTTACATAAATACTACCTTCGATCTTTAATACAAGTGCAACATCCTAGTTTTTAATTGCTAGGATTTAAGTTATATTTGAGACTAATTAATAATAATTGAAACTATCTTGTTATTATTTGAGTTAGGAGAATTTATTCAAAATGAAATTAAATTTTATGACTTAATTGCAAATCATAATCTTAATAAAATCATATATAAACTAAGTTATAAAATTTTTTTTGATAGTACTAAAAATAAATAAATAAAAATATATATCTAATAAAAAATATAACAACAACAAAACAGGCCACCCGCTGTTGAGAGGGAATGGAGGGTAACCCGCGCCCTGTACGTTTTACTGTAAACATTTTAAAAAAGAAAAAAATATAGTGGTGAGTGGAATAGTGGGTCACGTTTCAGGCAAAAAAGAAAAATAGTGGGCCCTATTCACTTAAAGCCCCTTTTGCCCCCCTCGCCTGGTCAGTCCGTTGTCTTTTATTCTTTTTTCCCTTCTTCCTCTTCTTCAACACTAGCCGTGCGCTGTGGGAGAAAATGAAAAGGGAGAGTGAGAGAGAAAGGAGAGGAGCTATGGGGTTGGGTTCTCTTCGAAGGAGCTTAGTAAGGGTGTGTTTAGATGAAATCAAACTGTGGTTTGGAAAAGTGATTCTGGAAAATAGATTCTGAAAAGAATAGATTTTATGAAAAAATAATTTTGAGAAGTGAGAGTATTTGGATAGTTGTTATCAGAAGCACATTTTATATATACAAATTACTAAAAAAAGACATAAGTTAATATGATAATTACAGAAAAAATAGATTTTATGATATATTTTAATTTGAAGGAATAAAATTGTTAATAATATATTTTTTTAACATAATTAATAATACATAAGATAATATAATTAATAAATAAGTAGTATGTATATATATTTATAAAATATAAGATTAAATATGTTTATAAAAAAATATGTTTATAAAAAAAATAATAAGATACACATCCTATAGGCTCTCACACTCTCCCTTTTTTCTCCAAAAGCAAAAAATTTTTGTTTTTTCCAAAACCATGGTTTTGGTTTTTGGGTGGGTGTTTGGGTGATTTATTCTCCAAACCATGATTTTATTTTGTTTACCCCTATTTTTTGATTTATAATCTTTGAGGCTTCTAATTAATTATTATGATATTAATGGAGTTTATGGAGTTAGAATATGAGTGACCTAGATTTTTATTTAGATAGTTGATTTAAGGAAATGTAAGTTAGGGTATGGTTGGAAAATTATGATTTGTGATAATAGTGACATCAATTTTGAATTTGATCTCTTAATTTAGTTTATTGAAGGTTATACTGAAAATTCAATGCTTCAGTTTTGAGGATTTTGTTGGAATATGAATATTGATGATTATTGGAGGAACTTTAACTAGTAGAATTTAGGTATTTTGAATAAATTGGGGGACATGTTATAATTTAATGATTCTAATGAGTGAGAAATGATTAATGGAAGAAGGAAGTAGGATAGGATTGTAAGGATGACTTGAAGCATAGTTAATATATGGTTATTCTTCTAGGAATTAAAATACTTTTTAGGGGTTTTTGGATCATTAGAAGGAATTACCATTGTTAATTGTTAATAATTTTAATGAGTGAAATTGAGCTGAAAAGTTTGAAGAATTGTGATTCGGAAGGATGATTGGAGACATAGATGAATTTTTTTTTACGTAAAGAATTTTAATGAGCCAATTATGAAAATTTAACCACTAGGTAATTATTACTACATTAGTTAACATTTTTATTAATATATGTTTATAAATTTATCATTGTAGAGTGAATTGGTTTGGGCTCTTGGGTCTTGAATCCTCTCAATTTAGTTCTTGTGTTAAGAATTTGAAGTAACTACTCTCTAATTTACCTTATATACTTGTTGATGTGATTATAAACATATGTTAATATTATAAATATTATCATTATATGTCATAGTGTTTTATGTACGAAAAGTGTGAAATAAAAATATCAAATTTATGTTTTGATAAATTTATTAGTTAAGTGGGCATGAATTATTTATTTTGAGATTTTGTTGTTGATGCTGAACAATATTAAGTATTGAAATATGATAACAATTTATGGACATTGGATTGTATGAGATTGAAATGCGGAAATGCATATGGAATCGTACTAGATTGTGCTAAGATGTAATTGTGAGAGGTTTGGTTGTTTCACACCATGTGTTATAGCCGCCACTTGAAGCTCAATGGCTAGTTTTAACATTCTTAGGGCTCTCAGTATCACATTTTCTTTGGCCGAGTCAAGAGTTAGCCCAAAAGACTTAGCACCTTTCTGTATTTCAAAGAAAGGAACCCATAATGCGATATGAGTTCTGTAACTTTTGACTAAGTTATATCTTATTATTAGAGAACTTGGTGTAATTTTGTCACAAAGAAGAATCTTGTTATGTGTGGATAACCCATAAAATTCTGTGCATATAAGTTACTTTTTAAATTATTATATATTGTCTTCTTTTATGTTAATATTTCACAATATCACTGGTGATAACACACAAAGTCTAAATTGGTGGCTTTTCATATGAATTCAAATTCAAAGCTAAAATAGTTGGGATAAAAAAGAATGCAGCTTCCAAGATTATAGCACTATTTATCACTAAATTAATGTCATACTTTTCTGCGCCATCCATACCAACCAACTCAATCTAATAATTATAGCAAGCCTAATATATCTACACAAATATTTGAGATAATTAAATTATACTACTCGTGTAACATGTTTTGAAGGTGACGAAGACGGGTATGCAAACATTTTCAAAGTCAGTACAAAAAAGAAATTTAAAAAAGAAAGAAATTGAAGGAAAATTAAGTGAAGACTTCTAGTCCAAAGTGGGGAATCATAAGTCAGCAGATATGGTTTACTGATTCTTTTGAAGATTTGCTGGCGGAATAGACTTTTTACTCAAACTATGGAATAATAAAATGCAATAAGTGAGTCAATTAATAAATTATGCAGTACAATTATATACATATATATATATATATATATATATATATTTGACCCTGAAGTACAATGATATATTAAGCTCAGGAACTTGCAATTTGGAAAATTAATTGGGAAACAAAATTTTGTAAATATAAAGGCAGTAGTAATTAAGACTGCTTAAAATTTACTTACATAAAATAAACACAAGGGCTGCTTTTCAATTAATATATTATATTCAACATGTTCACATGCACACTCACATAAAGAGAACGAAAAACTGAATTTTGCACTCTCACATATTTAATTATTTGATTTCTTGATTCCTTTTTTAGTTATAAAAAAAATTAATCTTTAGAGTTGCAGTCAATTTTGGTTAAAATCTATTTTTTGTCAAGGTCTTTATAGTGTTTTTTTTTCCAATTAATGAATTAGTCCTTAAAATTTCGGTCGAAGAGCTCTAAAATCTTGAGATGATGTATTATCGATGCAGCAATTAAGGGGGTCAATGTGGCAATGATGTCTATAATAGTAAGAATTTGGACCAAAATCAACCATAATTTTGATAATTAGTTGCTTAATAAAAAATACATAGATTTTGATCTTTAGATTGAATTAAAAAAAAGAAAAAAGAAAAAAAAGGCATTGGAAAACTACACAATTATAATCAACATTCTCTTTTTGTGTTTGGATGCTGCCCAAAACCATAGTTTGGAGAGAAAACCATAATTTTATTTAATTTCATCCAAACATCGCAAAAAAAAAAAAAATCAGAAAGTGATTATTGAACTAGAAACCATGGGTGGGAGGGGTAAAATCAAGAATTTTAAAAAAGTTAGATTGATCAGTTTTTGGAAAAATCTATTATCTAAAATCACGTTTTTCCCCTATCCAAGCATGTTTGGTCCAATTATCAATGCTCGCCATGGATCCCAATTCCATTAACACAATCCCATGAATTTTGAGAGTCTATTTTGTCACTGGCTGCTTTTGATTTTAAAAAATAGGAGGAAAAGCTAGAGATAGGGTGCACATAAGAAAATTCTTTTGTTAGTGTATAGATATCCTTTTTTTGGGAAAATAATCTTATTTGAAATGTCATTAAATATAAGGCTCTCAAAACAAATATTCAAATATTGATTCACCATGTTATAAAAAATTAGCCCATTTTGTCAAACTCTCATTAGATGCACATGAGGATTTTTTTTTTTTTTGTACAAGTATTCTCCTATTGGAAGTAACCCTATTCAAGATACTATTGAATACTAAATACAAGATTCAAATTTTTTTTTGGCTAAAGTATAGGTATCCTCCTATTAGAGGTAATCTTATTTGATGTACCGTCAGACACTAAACGTCAGCATCTCTCCTAATAGGGATTTTATTTTTGATTCACTATATCGTGAGGAACTAATCTCTTTTATTGGATCCAATCCTCATTGGTCACATGAGGAAATTTAACATAGATAATTCATGGTGAAAGAAACGAACAAGTCTTTGGGTTGGGCCTACAAAAGCTTGGGCCCCTAGCTTACTTAGAGCCCATTACATGTACTGAGCTTTAAGAAGCAGTCATGGACCCAACCTTTGGCTCTTGGGGGCATGCACAAGTTAGTGGGCCTCACATCTCAACCCATGGAGGGCAGAAAGTTATAGCTTATAGAATGTTTTGATTTGCGCGTAGTGCAAAAGAAATCCTTCTCTCTTGTATGAACGTCCTGGAATAAAGCAAATTAAAACATGATAAAATTATACGAATGAAACAAAATAAAATTAAAATTTTAATTAAAATTCGAAAATATTGAAAGATTAAACTAAAACAATGTTAATAAATAAAATTATAGTTATAAATAACCCAATGTGTGTATGTAATTAAAACAAGGTGCTTATAAAAAAAACATAAAAATAAAACAAGGCCTTGCTTTAACTTGTACTCTGTCCAGTCCCATATATACGGCGTGAAGGAGAAGATTGAGGTGGCCCAAATTGTAAGTCACTCATTCCAATATTTGAAATACTACCTCCAGTCTTAATTATAAGACCCAATTGACTAATTTGGAGAGATTAAGGATTTAGTTAAGTTAGTTATTTGTAATGAATATGTGTTGGTTTTTTCTAAAATATCCTTGTTAATCAAGTTTGTTATCTAAAACTACCATTGTTAGAAGGATTACTTTGGAAAAAAAATACATAAATATGAGAGACAAAGTGAATTGGGGTCTTATATTTAGGACCAAAATAAAAGTCAAACAAAATCTTATATGAAGGAATGGAGGTAGTATTAAGTTTTTCTGGGTTATTAACGGAAGTATAGCGAAAATAACTAGTTTCTCATAATGTGACATATTAGGGTTTTGAATCTCTATTGGTAGAGATACTCATATTTAGTGCCTGATAATGTTTTGAACAAGATTACCTCTAATAAAAAGATATCCGTGCCTAACCAAAAAAAAAGAAGAAGAAGCTTTTTTGGGTCTAAAAAGATAAAGAAAATTTTCAAGGACCATTAATCTAATGTAGTATTTTAATCATTAAATGGGTTTTTTTGGGAAAAAAATTAGTTTGTGACAAATTTAATGAACTTAATATTTTAACTATTTTTCTCAATTTTGATGAGGCATCATCACATTTATTTGAGACTGGATGGAGTATGGTTTATTCATTTGCATATTTTTTTCAAAAAAAAAAAAATCAAAGCCAGTAATGTACTTAATTTGATGCTACTTTGCAGTTTCATTTTATTCCGTTTGGTCCATTGTTTTTTATTTTAACAAGGATTAAACCATGCCTCATTGTACTATAATTACAATGGCAATATTAAATGAATGTCACTTTCTAACAATGAGAGCATTTAATCACTGTCTTTGTCAAATTATGGCCCGCCCAATTTAATATCCGTTGCCCCTATTTGGGATTGAAACAATCAAAACAAATTTAGGGTTTTTCAAATATATTGTCATCATCCTCGTACAATTGAATACTGTCCATGTATTGTAGATAAGCTTATTCTTTGATCTCTATTTTCTTAGATACAATCTGCTTTTGGTTTATGAAGTTTTGTTCAATAGCATGAAAATTTAGAAGAAATAAGCTTTACAAGACGAAATAATGTTAGAGATAGGAAGACAAGAAAATTAAAGTACATATTCACATGTACTCCATAAGTCCTAAATGTAGAAGTTAGAAAATTAACTTGCAGATATTAAAATTAGTTAAATTAGTTATTTATAAAAAAATATATTAATTTTCCTACAATACCTCTTTCTAATTATTTGTTCTGAAAACTACTTCCTTGGTGAAAAGTCTATCAACATACGTGCAAGTAATAGGAAGAATATCAGAAAAAATTATAAATTAGAAAACTAAAATAAGTTATAATCCAACATTTAGGATCAAAACAAACATTCTATTAGCCCTTTCATTTAGAATTGGATGAAGTGTCATCAATATCAATTATAAAATCAACATACTGTCGTGTTAATGGTTTGAAAAATACTTCTAATTGAATTTGACAATACATGAATCTAACTCGGTAGTATCTGATATCATGTAACTATATATTGGGGGGGGGGGGGGAAGAAAGTGTGCAATTGCTTACAACTATAAACAATAATGAGACTTAGAAAGTCTATCAACCCATAGGCTTGATTCAATATTAAAACACAGATAAGAGATCAACAAAAGTCTATCTAAAATGTGTAAACATAAAATGAAACTAAAATTGTGAAGGGACAAAACAAATAAGAACAAAAAGTCTATCAGTAAGACAGTGACAAACACTTCAGATAGAAGTAGTGTAAGCTATTATTATTAAAACTTTTATCAGTAAGTAATTCAAATGGTTCATCTCTGTCCAGATCCACAAATTCCAAGATACTTCAACAAGAAAACTACGATGTAGTTTCTTTCATATACTAAATGACTGCATAAGGATCTTCCTAGCTAAAAACCAAACCCTTTGCCTTCTTCCTGTAACTAAAAAACATTAGGGTAACTCATCTATAGAACACTACATTTCAAAAGATTGAGCCTTTCACTCTGAAGTGACAATCTAGAACAGTCTTGTTAACTCAGCCTTTTGACAAGTAGAACTCGTGATATATTACCCAAAAAACTATAACATTCTTACATATATCATATCATATTTCTATTTGTCAGACACCCATTGTCAGGAACTAAAGAGGAAATTCTTCCTTGTTTCTTGTTCTTCTTCTTCTTTCGCTAGTATGTATCTGTTGGAGCTGAACAGAGGCTTAGTCGACGAGCTACTCGACAAAGGAAACTGATGATATGGCCTGTGCTTCAGAAAACTGGGGGGGAAAGAAAGCAAAACTAAAGATGTTTCTCTTTTTTTTTTTTTTTTTGGCTGGTGCAATTTTAACTCTGTGTCTCTCCTGCGGGGACAAAATTCAGGTAAAGTTCATAAGATGCTTGATTTCAAGTTTTCTAATAAAAATATAACAAGTGGATTTTTTTTCTAATGGCTTAATGGCATTCCACTTATCATACTTCTACTGAAAGATTTGATAGCAAACAGATAAGAACTGTACCAAAGTCCTTTTCCTTCGGAATCTATATGACTGTTGAAATTCCACTATCTACTGGAAATGAAAATGGGCTCTCTGGGAGATCGATTCCTTGACCTCTGAGTAAAATAAAGAAAAATGAGAGGATTCACAGCAGCATTTGAAGTGTCAGAAAAATCGGAGTTGCAAGAACTCATATTTAAAAACAAATATTGCCCTCAGTGAATGAGTACACAAGAAGAAGTAAATCAGGAAACAGATAGAATTTTCTAGAGTTATGAAGGCAAAAGTTGCTAATTTTATTCTATGGACATGAAGGAGGTGAGTCCTATGGGCAAGAAGAATAATGTCAGATTTTCGCAGTAATCACCAAATGAAATCTGTTAAATTGATATGGAAGTCAAGAATGATCAATTATTTCAGAGGTTTGAATGAATGAAAAAGAATCAACCGTAATGTGGAATATTATGTGACAGCCAAGAGATTGCTAATGTATTTCAGCATAGGCATCTTTAAGGGCAAGAGAAACCGATACAAAGTCAATCTGTACCTGTCTTCATCGGCACAACTGGTGTCTGTATGCCCGGGCTTGTCATTTAGAGCATAATTGAGAGATTCTGCAGGATGAAAATTGAAATGATCTGCATGACAAATGATTCAGTAAGTACAAAAGGTACAAGGCATATAAAGAGAAGGACAAGCCATGGGAATATGTGATACAGCATTTTCACACCTTCTGAAACATTTAACTGGTCCAAGGAGCATCCGAAATGAGGGGAGCTTGACAGAGGTTTTTGGGTCAGCTGCAGCTCAGCAAGATGTCTCTGAAATTCAAGGACCTGTTCTTGCTCATCCATGAGCTGTCTCCTCAGAAATCTAGGGTTCCCATAGCTTGGCACTACAAGAATGGTTTAAGATTATGTTGTTAACCATAACATATTAGACTCCAAGTTTCAGTTCAGGGAAAATACCAAACTCACTTGGGGTAGCTTCAAAGTCCATGTCTACATAATGTGGTGAACAAACAACCGGAGGCTCAACTCTCTCTGAATATTTCCTATATCAAATGAAAGACTCATGAAAAGAATGAATAGTCACAGCATTTGTCCGATGACATAAGAGAATCTTCCCAGGTCTCAACAATTCAACATATTATCAAACGTTTTGAGTGCAAGGGCTGATCCAGGAAGGAGGAACAAAGGAACGAAGAATCAATAACATGAAGAATCTTATTGTTGATACTGGTGACACATTATTAGATTCATTCATTTTCACATTTTGCATTACTTATGCTAATCATTTAATGCTTTATTCTGGAAAAACTAGCTTTGATTGGTGATCTTAGTTAAAATAGTTTAACTTTCTGGTTCATATGAGGATGTGAAACAATAAAATCAACAACTTTTTGTTCAAGCCGGGGGGGGGGGGGGAATGTCAGGGATTATACCTGTCTATAAGCTTTGACTTCTCCCGGTAAGGTTTCACAAGCACACGTGAGCCACGTACATAGTGAGGATTTCCTTTTTCCAATATCATTTTAACAGTTTCTGGATCAACAAATGTCACGAAACCAAACATCCTTCTCTGTTGGGATGGAATCCTGACATCTTCAACCCGCCCAAAGGAACTACAAATGCAGGGGAGTGAAATCAGTTTGCTGACACGAATCTCTCACCTGTGAAGAAAGCATGACAATGCAAAAATATAACAAATTTTAACTTACTTGAAGTAGTCTGAGACATCCTGTTCTGTGAAAGTGCTATCTGCTGGAAATGTCAAATATATTTGTCTTGATGCGCTTATATTTTGACTGGGATCTCCTCTTTCCAAGTACCTATCTTCCACCAGAACCACAGCATGCTGCCCGTGAGGTCTGTGAATCAACCAGAAGGAACAAGTCACATTGGAGAAACAAATTATCCATAAACTTATTGAATAACAATTATGTCAGGATAGAGAAGAATTCACCTGTCTATTAGTCGTATACTATTTTTCAACCGTGCAAGAAGCTTTGTTAAACTATATCCCGATTTACCATGTCTCTGGCTCTCAGTTAGATAACCTTCTGCCTGAAGCACCTTTTTGTATTTCTCATAATATGCCATTGGAAGGGAAGCAATGGAAATAGGATTGCCTCTCCTTGGCCTTAGAAGCTCAATAAGTTCTGCCTCTAACTGCGCAAGCGAGCCCGACAATCCTCCTTGATCATCACCATTCCCATTTATCTGAGGGAAGTTCTCAGCTGCAACTTGTCCATGATAGTATCTACAACTACTTCCATGCTTACAGTATCCTTTGTTGAAATAGTGACATGTCTTGACGGGAAATTCAGACACACCAAACCTCCTACCAGATTTTCCATTGAAATTCAAATTTGAAGCATCTAAGCTAAAGTAATCATTGCCAATCCCTACAGCCCCAGCATTAGAAGGATCTATATGATTCTCTGCACACAAAAGCTGGCTCTGCTTCTGAAGTTCTGGAATTGAATCTATGTAACCCATTGACATAAACTCTGGGTTAACACTGTTAGCCGCCTGTGCCTCCCAAAAGTTAGGGGTATGAGCCTGAAAGCTTGATGGAGTAGTCGTTCTTGGGGAGATTATGGGTAAGTGGCTTGGTTGAGGGTTAATAGGAGGTGAGCTTGAAAGTATGACAGATTTAGCAGCCAAATTTTGTACCTCGGTTTTGGCCTTAAACGCGATTTCGCGTATCATATGGTCAGGGCATGAAGCTAATTTAGCCAATTCCTGCTCTCCAAGGTCATGTAAAAGGAGATAGCCAATGATCTTTGTGGCATTTTCTGGTTCAAATTTCTGAATCTTATCCAAAACAATTCTTGTGTAGTCTGAAATATCCATTATGTACCTAATCACTGCAAATATATCCTACCACAAGAAGATGAATCAAATCAAGGTTATCAGAAAACAAGCCAAAAACTGAAGATTGCCAGAAAAATGGAAAGATCAATCAATCACAATGAAATATTTGGTAAGGGATTCAACATGTCTTGAAAATTTTGAGTACTCCAGCAAAAGCTACCCTATGTTATCATATGAATCTAGTTATAGATAAAAAGTGCAGTAAATTTGCCTGAATTCCCTCTCAAATCCCCAAATGAAATCTTAAATGCGCGGAGAAATGACAACCCATGTAATTCAGAAATGGGTAACGAGGATAACTGAAATGACATCACAAAAATCAAACAAGCATTGAACAGACATGAACTCTCCAAAGGAGAGAGTGAGAACACAGCAATTTCTAAGAACAATACACAACATTAGCGAACTAGGAATTGAAGCTGGCCCTTGAAATTCTGAACTTGCAAAACATACCCAATACCCATAAAACAGAAGGAGGCACAGTGTGTTTCACCAAGTGCTTCAAGCAGCCATCTTTAAAATCTGTTCAACCCAAAACTTTAAAGTTTGAGAGAGAAATGATTATAACAGGGAAAAAAAAGAAGACCCAAATAACAAAAATTGTTTTTTTTCCTCTCCCTCCCTCTTTCCCAGTGAAAAGAGTTGAGGCAATGGCTCTCTCCTCCCTCTCTCTCTCCCTCTCTCTCGACACACTCTCTGTTAATGACTTCTGCCCTGATATCCCCCTCTCTTTCTCACTCACACAGAATCTCTATATTTCATGTCCTTTTAAATTTTGATTGTGGCACAGCTGTTTCATAATCACAAATTTGAGGCAAAAGATTTTGCTTGATTTTCGAAGACCATAACTGCCTGGAAAACTGCCCTCGCTTACAAAAATGCCCCTCCCCTTCCAATTTCAAATTTTCAATTTTCCCTTGAAAAATAAGTAGGACCTACTTAATTAAATAATTATAATTCGGAAACCCCAATGTGGGGAAGAAGAAATTAGAAGGCGGCAAAATGTGCATATATCTCGAGTGGCACAAACGTGGATTTTCTTCTGTCTGTGTTTGGATATGAATATGATTGGCCTAAGTAGGAACAGAAAATAAATAAAGGCATGGGCCCTTGTGAAATATATATCCATTGTTGGATTTTTCAGAAAGGGGGACCATAACAGAAATATTTACTTTGTTAAAGTAGATTTTTGAAAAGAAAATGTGTCATACATTTGGCCCATTAGTTTCTATTAATTTTAATTCAGTTCTTATAGTTTTATAAATTATATTTAAGTCCTTGTTTCTCATGATTAAAAACTTTGAAAACTGGGATTATGAATCTATTTTCTAAACTTTATCCCTCTAATCTTATTTATAAAGTACTTCTTATACGTTTTACTAGAATAAAAAAATTAAATTTCATTAAATTATTTTAAAATTTAATAATTTTTTAAATTTTATTCATATTTATTTTTTTTGCCATTTATTCATATTTAGTGTATATTTGAACTGTTTGTTTTCGTGCATAATACAGTTATACATTTAATGTGACTTATAGATATAACAAAAATATATATTTTCTATCTTTCTTTTTGTCATCAATACTCTTTCAATCTTATAAATAGAATCAAACGAGTAGGTAATATTTTACAAATTATATTAATTTTTTAAAGAATTTATCACATGTATTTTCTCTATTTATAATGAACTGTCCCCAGTTTAGTGGCTAAACTCTATTGCAATGAAGATACTATAGGGGAGGTCTTGCGAAAAAATAACTCGATGGTAAAAAATTTAACACCACTCATTCTTATTACTTTTTCAATGTAAAAAGTAATAAGAATAAAAAATAAAAAGACTGTTTTATTTAAATCCCAATTATAAAATCCCAAAATTAAATTCATTTTTTAAACGCATATTCCTCTTTTTTTAAATCAAGTGTATCATTAAAGGATATAATATTTTTAACTTAATTGATTTTAGGTCCTCTGGTCCTTATCTTAATTTTTAAAATTTTTAAAATTTATTATCTTTAATTCAGATTATATACTTTTTATGAGTCTCGGTTCGTCATTTTACCTGAATACAATGTCATATACTGTATTACCCACCACTGGATTTTTGGTCCCCAGTTTCCTTCTCTTAACATTTTATCGTAATGGGGTCCACAACATCCGTTTGTAGCATTGTTTATTTTTCATATTTATTTATTTATTCAGTGGAGAAAATAATTTAATTGGTTTTATGTTGATGCCATCTTGGATGGCAGCAGATCATGGATTAATTGAACCTTATCCTCTCCATGTCATCTTGTTGTCTCAAGTGGCTTCCATTTTTGGCTTATAGCAAATATTTTTATCTACATGGAATTTATTGAATACTTATTTTTCTACTGTAAAAAAAAATTTAAAGCATGTTTATTTTGTTCAACGTAAAAAAAGCCCATATAGTGTTGATATATTTTCTTGGCATCTATTTCATTATATTGAAAATATTTCAGTTATTTAAGAGAAAATTAATCCATATGTCCTTACAATTTACGTCAATTTTAAATCAGGTATTATGTCCTTATAGTTTGATCCATTATAGATATTAATCTTTAAGTGTAAAACTCGTTAAACTCATTAACTTCAATTTATAAAAGTTCATGGATTTTTATGAAATTTTCTTCCTTTTATTTAACACCGTTGTATTTCTATAAATAATCTATAAATTAAAATTATGTGATTAAATGACAAAGACATAATTCGAACGAAATGACTTACAAGAATCTTATTTGAAATTAAAACAAACTATAAGGACCTTTAAATTAATTGTTTTAATTTAGTGATGTTTTTATTACATAAAAATGCCAGCCAGTGATAATTAATCGAATACAAAGTTTTAAATTTATTTTCCAAAAATCATCGAAATTGATCCCTGTCTATTTTACAATATAGGAATAATTTTTGTTACCATGAAGAAATGTTCTTTCTTTGTCCTAATTCTTTAGAATTTTAAAGAAAGTTAGGGGAAGAGATGAAAAGGCCAAATGAAAACAAAAAAGTAAAAGTATGCAAGAACCTATTTCTTTTCCCCTGCAGAAATCTATTCTTTTGCCTTTTCTTTTGATGATTAAAATTAAAAAATTTGGTAGTTAATTACAAAACCTTATCCTCAATTATTTAGATAATCAATATTTATTAAAAATATGGGAAGGATAGTTTTGGTAATTGAATGAAGCAAAAATATTGGAATGACCAAATCAACCTGTTATACATTGAAAAATAAAGCGTTGAATGAGATAAAAGCGCGAGATCCATGGAATCAAAGAGACTGTCAAGAACACTAGAAATTAATGATAGTAAATCTTTTACTTCACTTGTTCTTTTATTTTCACCTAGAAGAATTTTCTAATATATATTTCATCCATTAAAATAAAATATTTATATTTTCTTACCTCAGTATTCGGTATATCTTTGGTAGTAGAATGAAGCAAAAATATTTCAATGACCAGATCAAATAAAGCAGTGAATGAGAGAAAAGATCGAGATCCATGGAATTGAGAGACTGATGGAAATGTTAGAAACTGATAATAGTAAATATATATTTTTTAATTTTGAAAGTATTTTTAAATCAATATTTTTTCATCTACTAAAATGATAGATTTATATATATGTTCTTGCCTCAATATTCGGGTTGTTTATTTTGACTCAGCTGAACTACAAATCAGCTGAGCATGGTTGTTGATTTGGTTGTGTTTAGTTTAACTTTCTATTGTTGGCAAAAAAAAGAAGAAGAAAATCTTCTATTTTTTTATTTTGTTTGAGTTGTTTAAATTAATAATTAGATAATGACTAATAATTAACTAACAGCACACCCTTAAATATGCATGGATATATTTAATATACAAAGATATTTAAAGCAAAGATATTTAAAGCTTCTTTAGCATATATATATGCGTAATAACATTTAACATCGAAGACTTGTAAATTATTACCAAGCCTTAAACTTGTAGATATGCGTTGGCAAAAAAAAAAAAATGCAAATATGAATAATATTTTACTAAATTAAAATCGACATGAACAATATTTTTTTTTAATGAAAACATAAATTCGCATTAATGTAAGTAGTAACAAATAAACCGTCACTACAAAAAAACAGCTGATTAGCGACGGAATTTGCGACGGAAACAAATTCCGTCGCAAATTAGCGACGGAATTTGTTCTGTCGCAAATTAGTGATGGAGTTTGCGACGGAAATTCCGTCGATAATTTTTTTGACCGATTAGCGACGGAATTTCTGTCCGTCGCTAAATTCCATCGCTAATCTGTATTTAGCGACGGAATTAGCGACGGAATTGTTTGACAAAAAAAGATTCCGTCGCTAATTCCGTCGCTAATTTTTTTTGACGGAATTAGCGACGGAATTGTCTGACAGAAAAAGATTCCGTCGCTAATCCATAAAAAAATTAGCGACACAAATTCTGTCGCAAATTTTAAGAAAATAAATTACATAGGATATATATACAAGTAGGAAAATACTGTTTATCATAATCTATTTAAATCATTTAATTTTTTATATAGAATAATTTATTAGATTTTATTATAGTAGTTATTTTTTGAATTTTTTGAATAACAAGATTTTTTTGACTAATTGTAAATGATTTTCTTCAAATATATAAACCACATATACATAATATAATATAATGAAATATAATATATATATATAATTAAATTGTATATCTTATCAATGTTAATTAAAAAATAAATTTAAAAAATATTTATGAAAAATTATTTATGATGTAAAATTCAAAATTAGTGTCGTTAGAAATTAAAATTATATTAAAAATATTTTTAAAAAAATAAAAAATTATAAAAATAGTAAAACAAATATTTAAAAATTATTTTTTCATTAAAATAGTTATGATTAAAATTATCATATAGTATATTTTTAGTTTTTAATAATATATATGTATATATAATTGTTTGTGTAAAATAATATAATATATATATATATTTAATTTTACATAATAAATCAACAGGTTCATTACGGCTCAACTGGTCAAGCCGCACGTGCGCACGGAAGAGGTCCTGGGTTCAAGCCATGGAGAAGTCACTTTGAGAAGGGAATTATGTGGTGGTGACACCTGGTGCACACGTGGCAGGCAGAGGTGTGGTGGCAGCGACACGTGGAGGTGGTCCCAATGATGACGTGGCAATTAGTAAAGGTGCCACGTGGCATTTTATTTTATTTTTTAAAAAATCGAGTTAGCAACGTAATTAGCGACGGATTTTCCGTCGGTAATTAGTGACAGAAAATCCGTCACTAATTAGCGACAAAGGAATTAGCAACGGAACAAATTCCGTCGGTAATCCGTTCCGTCGCTAATTCCGTCGCTAAATTCAAAATTCCGTAGCTAAATTCCGTCACTAAAACCATGTTTTTTTGTAGTGCGTGTTAGAAGAGCTTTAACATCCTGCAATAGGTAGGAAATTATCCAAGGGGTGTTAATATCTAGCATGATGACCTTAGCATGACATGGTTTATAAGTTTACCAAAAAAAAAAAAAGGAATGAAAGTTCCGTAGAATTGAAAAGGATGGTAGTTCGAATGATTCACTTATTATCACTTGTTCTTGTGAGGTTGAATAGTATGTTCCAATGGATATAATTGATAGAACGCAAGAGACGCTAGGAGAAGGGGCTGGGTGTGTCTGCATGAGTTTGATGTGTCTTGTTTGAAGAAAGTGATGAAGGTGACTCAACGGCCATGAAAGCTTTGGCGGAAGCCATAGAAATGACCTGCTTAGGAAGGAAGCGCTTTCCTGTGTGGCAGATTTGATTTATAACAAACCACAATGACTCTAACATTTGAAAAGGTAAGTGAAAAACAATGGTAATAGAGTCATTAAAAGTTTGTCCACCAGAAATTAAGTAACTGAAACATGCTCGAATGAGAAGTAGAATCTATCCTAATCCCCAATAAGAAGCTAAACCAACACGCTCGAGCAAGAGGACACTAACGAAAAAGATGTTAAATCGATTCGTTAGAGGAAGAATAGAAAGTACATGCCTCCGAGTTACAAAGATGATGTTGCTTGAGAAAGGTAGAAGTAGGGATCATACCTCGAACAAGTTGCCAAGGGAGTTTTCAACAGCATTGTCTAAAAATGAGTAAAGGAAGAACTTTGAGAGTGAAGTCGAGCAAGTGTAAAGTTCTGAAGAAGCAAGTGATATCACTCTTTAATTGTGTAAAGGCCAGAAGAATGGCCAGTCCATTTTATGCGATCCTTTGTTGAGTCGCTGAGATATAGGATATCGGAAGAGAACCACCTGCTTAAGATGAGGAGAGGAGAGGAGTTGAATGTTCCATTGTCCTCTTGGGCTCAATATAAGATTAGAAACCTTTATTGAAGGATAAGATTGACTAGATTGTTGCATAGGCCACAAAAACCGATGATTAAGTGGGATAGCTGTACCATCCCAAATTTGCCAGTTCAAGTGGTCAAAAACCAAGGGGTTGGCCTTGAGAATTTGTTTCCAACGAGCGAAGCTGTTATATGCAAGTCTAAAAACAAAACTCGTTTGGTCAAGTAAATATTTTTCCTGCATAATGTAACTTAACAGAGAGTCTCTAGTATCAATGTGATTTGCCAGATATGTTTTGCTAGGAGCGTTGTATTGAGCAACTCAATGTGCATGAATTGCAGTCCCCCCTTGTCCCTTGGAGCACAAAGATCACCCTACTTCAAGAAATGTGCCTTATGATTATTTCCAAAGGACCCCCAGAAGAAATTGACCGTCTTCATGCTAATCTTGTGACGAAGTTGTTTTGGAAACCACAAACATGACATGGGATATATGAACCAAAAGAGAATAGAGTGTGTTTGATGAGTATCATGCGACCTGCTTGAGAAAGGAGGGAACTGTTCCATCCTGCAACATGTTGATCAATTTTCTCAAGAATCTCACCACGAAGTTTCTTGTATGTTCTTCTGTCGTCAATATACCCTCCTAGATACTTCCCTATAAAGAAGAGTGAAATCGTAAATCTAACATAGAGGAAATTTTCCTTTCAAGTCTGTAAGAAACAAATGAGCTGAAGACCAAAGTAGACTTAACTTGTTGACCCAAGATGGGTGAGTAATATTGTTGAAGTAGAGCTTTCATGATACTTCAGTCTTGTTTTGGAGCCCAACAAAACAGGAGTGTATCATTAGGTCACATTATATGTGAGATAGCATCACTGCTTCTGGATATATAATTTGATCCCCTTCCACCAATTAAAGTTCTCAGCCTGATGAATCACATGCATGATAGAACATTGGCACAAAGCATAAATTAACAAATATGGGGAGAGAGGGTCCCCTGCCGAAGCCCTTGCGATGCTGCTATGACTTGGTGGGAGACCGTAGAGATACATCAATTGTGTAATCAATTAAAACCACCATTGCAAAAATCCCATTGTCTACATCACCCTCTGCAGGAAACACCAAGAGACTGTGCCATATGCTTTAGCAATGTCTACCTTAGCGGCACCAGCCATCCTTCAAGTTACGAGTGTGTTTGGTCTTTGCTAAACATTCGGAAGCAAGAATGATGTTATTAGGGAATAGTCATCTTCAAAGAAAAGCATTTTGGTTAGGTGTAATTGAATCTTAACTGAACAATAGTCTATAACAAGTACCAATTTAAATTAATAACTAATATGATCATATTTTTCATATACTTTTTATATTCTTTTTGTGCAAAAAGGTTTACATGGGTTTTGTGTCTCGGAGGCTTATTAGTACTAATTTTTAGTTTTTAATTTAAATTTAAGCTTTTTATTTTATTTTATTAGATTTAATATTTTTATAGAAGATTATAACTTGACAGTTGATATGAATATTCCTTTTGGGATTAATCCATCGGTATTTGGTGCTAACATGAATATTTACATAAGTAAACATGAGACATATCTCTTATAATTATTTTCTTAATATTTAATTTAATATTTGAAATATAATTAACATAAAGTAAGTTAGGGGAAATGACAAAAAAACCGGAAAAATGTTAAATGACAAATCATGAGGCTAAATTTCAAAATACCAAATCTGACCTTTTATACTCCTCTAGTTCTTAATGTAGAACCTAATTTGAGAGTTAATGTTAGTGCTATATATAACACCTACTTCATATATTTATCAATTTCTTTCAAATTAACCCTATTGATATTTCCTAAACAATAATCAAGCATGAGAGGAATGGAGAAAATTAAGGAATATGGTTAGGATATTTTATAAAAATACAACATATTAACTAATTTAATTAACACTCTTAATCTACTGAAATTAGTTAATTAGGTGTTGCATCAAGGACCAAAAGAATACTATTTTGGAATATTCAAATGTTGTGAAATGACATCGTTACCCCTGTACTTCTGATGAATACTCTTGTTTGGTTATTGACTCTTCCAGCTTTGCTATTGATTACTTTTCTTCCAACTTTACTGACTGCTTTTGCTTAACTATTAACCACTATAGTTTTGCTATTAACTATTATTTTTAGAGCTCTTGTGTCTACTCTTTTTTAGCTATTAACTACTCTACTTTTGCTGTTGACCACTTTTCTTTCTAGAGCTCTTGTTTAGTTATTTACTATTTAGTTTTACTATTAAGTATTAATTACTCTTATGCTTTTCGAATTTTTGAAAAGAAAGTAGCTAATAACAAAATTAGAGTAATCAATAACTAGATAAAAATACTGTAGTACTAAGATCTTTAAAAATATAACACTACAACAAAATAGCATAATAATTGACGGTTATTTTTGCTCATATTTGATGATTATAAACTGTCAAGTATACCTACATCATATATTTGGATAGATAATATTTGATGGTTATTAACCATCAAATATTTTGGGTAATATTTAACAGCTCTGAAGATAAAACCGTCAAGTATTGGATGGTAATTTGACGGTATTTGGCTTCAATTACTTGATGGTTACTCATATAACCGTCAAATATTCATAAAATACTTGACGGTTACTCATAGAACTGTCAAGTATTATTAGAATACTTGATGGCTATTGATATAACCGTCAAGTATTCTTAGAATACTTGATGGTTTTAACTTAATAACTGTCAAGTATTTTAGGAATTTTTTTTAATATGGTATTGTTTTTTTGGCAGCCGCATTGCATTATGAAACTTCATACAAAACAGCATTATTTGATAATCAAAACTAGGCCAACATTCAAACCAATATACAGTAATTAGTAATTCAGTCATATGAATCTATTAACCACGTACCAGACAGAAATTTACGTTATATACATCTTAATAACAAACCAAATGTCATATAAAAATATGTTTTGTTAAGTCAAATCAAAATTTTGGACAAATACAAAAGGCAAAAGCAAAAAACCAACAAAAATCAAAATTGACCAAATTGCCAAAAACCACAACAAAATTGTTAATTGCCTAAACCAACAGCATTTAGAGAAAAATGTGATCAGCGACTTGAAGGACTTAAAAATATTGTGAGAATTAAACAAAAATAAGAAGTCCATGCATAAGGCACTATTGATCACATTTATCCCTCTTTAATTTTACTTGTTAACAACTAGTAATTCTAGTTGTTAACAACTAGTAATTCAACAAAAATTCACTTTGATTTCAGTTTGAAAAGTATTCTACTACTACTAATGTGCTATTCCATTTG
Organism: Neltuma alba; assembly: GCF_004799145.2. Taxonomy (NCBI): domain Eukaryota; kingdom Viridiplantae; phylum Streptophyta; class Magnoliopsida; order Fabales; family Fabaceae; genus Neltuma; species Neltuma alba. The sequence goes on from NW_021632968.1 coordinate 23,216, forward strand.
AAAAAAATTTGGCAGCATATCGGCTTATTACTTAGTATTTTCCGGGCTTTATGCTCTCTATTTGACTTCAAACAAAGTATTGAGAAGCAAAGCATAAGGCAATTTCAATACCAACATCCAAATTAATTAACATTCAATAATTTAGAAAAACATAAAACATAGGGCCCTCAAGCCAATTTCAATTAGAAAAACAGAATTTATAACAAAAGAGCATGAACAAAGCAACATAGGTACCATTTGATTCAGTTTGTGTCTCGCGCACCTTAGGAGTCAAAATCAACAAATTTGTAAACCAAGGATTGTGGTGACCTAAAACCTCGGGTCTTCTCCAAAGAGCTTTATACAAAGACTATCTAGGAAACTAAATGCCTAGATGAAGTTAAAAATAAGATTGAGGTTTACAAGGCACTTTAAGTAGAATAAACAACGTAATCAAAGGAATATTTTTGGATTTTTGGGAATGAAATAAAGTAGAATTTACCAACAAAATTCTATCCACTTGCATCTTAAATCAAATTTACCAACAGAATTATCAAACACTTAAACGTACTTAATAACTCAATATCACAAAACTCAATCAAGATGTTTAAATTGATAAACAGGCTTCAAATACATAAACCAATCCAAATCACAGTAGCTAGCTCTGTAAATGTATTATCAAAATCTCAACTAACCAATGCAATGCTAATCTTAATACAAGTTGACGATGATCAAAGTATAAATAGTAGACATCCTAAAAACACTAAGGGGCTGTTTGATTCAAGGAAAATCTGGCTTAGGAAATAGAAAATCCAGATTTTTTGTTGCTCAAATATAGGAAAAAAAATCTCCTCAGCTGAGTAGAGAAACGATAATGGAGTAAAAATAATTACTCATCCTATCATTCACTTTCAACTAAAATCATTTAGAAGGAACAACAAAATCAGAATAGGGATTTAATATAAGAACATGACCAACTTGAAGTTGTACGGTGTGACGATGATGATAATGGAGGACGCCACATAGTGCAATGACGTGAAAATGATGGAGGAGGACCATAGAGAGCGACGATGATGGAGGACAAACCACAAAAACTAAAGGAAAAGGCCAAAAATGAGGTGGGGATGGGGGATTAGAGGGCTTCGAGGTCTAGGCAGAGCCTGGGAATCAGAAGAACGCTTGAAATTTTAAAACAAAATGAACAGATTAGGGTGCTTTAGAAGACAATACTTGACATTTTTAAATATAACCGTCAAGTATTGTTAAAAAAAAATTGATAGTTATAATGAAAAACTGTCAAGTATCATTAAAATTGTTGGTTTTAAGAGGAACCATCAAATATTTTAGAACCGTCAAGTACTATAATTCACAAAAACCTGATGGTTACAATGAAAAACCATCAAGTATTATTAAACTTGACGGTTTTCAAAGAATCGTCAAATTTTTTTTCAAGAATACTTTACAATTCCTTTTAGATCCGTCAAGTATTCTCAATGAAAAATTGATAGTTCTTTTTAAAACCGTCAATTTTTTCTTCTGGCAACTTCTGGCTCTCCTTATTTGACAATTTTTGTTATAACTGTTAAGTATTTGGCGTCAAGTATTTGTAATTCTGTAATAGTGTAAGTAGTTAATAATGAAATTAGAGTAGTCACTGGATCTTCATCCTCGTTCGCACACACAATCATCTTCATCCCAATATCGTGCACGCGTCTTCATCTTCATGGCGATCATTTTCATTCCAAGAACTAAAGTTGAAATTTTCCTTATTCTGATAGACTTCGATGTCTTTTAAAAGCTTGCTTCAACCTTGAATTAGTTGCTTTAGTGGTTACTAGACGAGAGTGTGCTAGATGGTGCGGGCACGTGTTGGGGGTGTGCTTTTGTATGCATAATGTGATTACAAAATAGAATGGGGGATGATGCAGGATGGGGGAGGTGAGGGAGAGAAGAGGGAGAATACAAAAGGAAAGAAGGGAGAAAAGAGAGGGAAGAGGAGGGGGAAGGAGAAACAAGAGGAGAGAAGGCTAGGAAATGTCAATTATTATATTCAATTATCAAAGCTAAGTGAAATAATAACTATCCTAAATCAACTCCTACTCATAATAAAAGACAATAAAGATAATTAAAAACTGTTAAAGATAATTAATGTAATAAGTAGTTATAACCTCGTGGTTAGTGTAAATGATTTAAAATTTTGACTTATTTCAAATATTTGTGTTAAATAATTGAGGGAACCTTAAGATATGCAGAACATAATGAAAAAAAACAAGCGTATTATTATTTATTAACCAAATAGGATATGGGACGCGTTCAAAAATATAATTGATTATATTGTCAATACTAGAAAAACACCCTTTTACACAGGTTAATTTACACTGATTATTGCATCAATAGTGTAATAAATGAGACGGTAATATTTTTATAAATAATGACACAATATTTACACCAGCTATTACCACGTCTAGTATCATTATTACTTTTTACATCAAATGTCAATTCAACCGGTGTAGCGGTACTTACATGATATTAGTAATTGTAAACAACCAATATTACTAATCTTTATATTGGCCTATCTTTAGCCTTTTCGTTTGTGCTAAAGTATTTTTGGTTAACACACAAACAATTATTATTATCACTTGAATTACAGCTATTTTTGAAATAAAAGGAATTTTGGAAGACTAAAAAAATGGATTGTAGTATTGTCCATTGTATTAGCCATTAACATGATTAAAAACTTACAATCAAAATTTTGTAAGTGACATGTCAAAAAAGTTGTAGAATTGATTCATTATTATGAAAGTTCACTCCAAAATGAAAGCTTATTGCCAACAGAAAATTATTTAGTCACTAATTTCTAATAGATTGATGACAGAAATTTCGTTGCCAAATTCAGTGATGGATTAGTGCTGAAATTTTTCTATCGCTAATTCATTAGTAATTTTTTAGCAATACAATGTTTTCATTCCGTCACTAATTTTCATCACTAATTTCATTACTAAATTTTTTGTCATGAAAATTTCAATTACTAATTCCGTTGCTTCGTTGCAATTCTATTGCTAATTTTAAATTTTATTATTTTAAATTATAATCCTACAACAATTTATATAATAACATAATTAAGAATTTAATGATTTAAATATATTTTTAATTATAAAATAAATGGATATATTCGTAGAGTTAGTGTTAATGAAGGTATCATCGTCGTTCATCTCATCATTAGATCCATACTGAAATAGGAAGACAATTTCTTAAAAAACTTGTTTTGTATTTCATTAAAATTAATTCCTCTTGATTATTAATAAGAATTAAACAAATATGATAAGAATATTAATGACTTTCTTATACAAATTAATATAACAGTGAAATTTGATCATGACATAATTAATAACTCTTTGATCAATTTCGGTCTTCAATACAAAAACAAATTGTATATATTAAATTTTTTAGAAAAGAAATTATGTAGGATACGCACATAAGTAAGAGAAGGATGCTTATTGTAATCTATTCAAATCATTTATTTTTTTTATATAGAATAATTTATTAGATTTTATTATAATAATAATTTTTTAAATAATTAGATTTTTACAAATTATAAATGGTTTTCATCAAATATATAAAGCATAAATTGATAATATAATATAATGTAATATAATTCATGTATAATTAAATTATGTGTCTAATCAAATTAAAAAAACGAAATGTAAGAAATATGTTTATGAAAAATTATTAAAAATTTAAAATTCAAAATTAGTTTCATTAGAAATTAATATTATATTAAAAATAATTTTTAAAAGAAATAAATTTTATAAAATAAATAGTAGCACAAATATTTAAAAATGATTTTGTCATAAAAATAGTTAAAATTAAAATTATTATATAATTTATTTTTAGTTTTTAATAATATATATGTGTACGTATAGATAATTGTTTAGGTAAAAGATTATATACTTAGATATGATAATTTTATTACATAATTTATTTTTAGTTTTTAATAATATATATGAGTAAAATGTTAGCAGATTCATTGTAGCTCAACTAGTAAGAAAGCGTATACGCTGATACGCAAACATGAGGTCCTTGGTTCGAGCTGTGGAGAAGTCACTTTGAAGAAGAATTATGTAATGGTGCTACATGGCGAGGAGGTGACATACGAGATTGTGACATGTGACAGGTAGAGGTGAGATGGTGAGACACGTGGTAGCAAAGGTAAAGTGCCTGACGGTCATCACTCGGATAACATAGTGGTTAACAGAGGCACCACGTGGCATTTTAAATTTTTTTTAAAAAAAAATTGGACCTGCAAATTTCATCACTAATTAGTGACAAAAATTTTTCATCACAAATTAGCAACAGAGTAGTGACGAAACAAGTTCTGTCGCTAAATTCCACAGCTAATTGTAACATTCCAAATTTTGGGCATAAAAATATAAGAAATAGCTTAGAATGGATAGATTATTAGGTCTCTTTCGGCAAGAGTCCTAAAAGTTCTGTATAAGAATAAGACGATTTTCAGGGATTAAATTACAAAGAAAAAGTTTTAATTTCTGTGTTAAGGAACAATGAAGAATGACACTCTAATGAAGTCTTAAGAATCAAGCATGGGAAATTGAGATGAATAAAGACAAAAGGTTGTGCTAAGAACCTCAGTGAGATAATTCTTGAGGCTAAATCCTATCAGAGACCTAATGTAATTTTAAAAAGTTTTGAGTCGTAAGAGGTAATAATAAAATATATGTGCGAAAATTTCAGAAAAATTGAAGAAAATGGAAAATGAGGTGTCAAAGCTCATTTAAGGATAAAAATTATAAAAATGCTCCTGGAATGGCAAATTATGGGAATTTTGCCCAATTAAGAAAAAATTAGTCAAAATTAATTGTTTAAAATATGAGGACACCTGAAATAATCAAATAGAAATGGAAATTAATTATTTGAGGAATTATGTAAGATTGTAAAATTATTCTTGACCCTTAAAAGTAAAAAAGTTGACTTTAAAATAATTTAAAACTGAATTTTACAGGAAGGGAGTATATTGAAAATCTTTAAAAAAGACATTTACAAGTTGAGTTTTGGTCTAAGAAAAATTAGAGAAATTTTTCTCAATAAAAGAGAATGAATGATGCTAAGGAATGAATTTTTAGGGTTAGAAAACATTAGAAAATATTCAATCAAAATTATGATGAAATTAAATAATTTGATATTTCCTTTTAGGCATAAAAACTCTAAGGGCTCTTCTTGCCTAAAATTTTTTATTATTATATTACATGGAGTTATTTATGATGAGGAAAGAAGAAAAATTATAGGAAAAGGCAAACATACCACATGTTAGGCTATTAGAGTAGTTAGGACCCGTAAGAGTACCTGATACAGCACCATATTGCAAGATTGATCAAGGAATGACCTAGGGATTGATTTTGAACAAATTTCTCCCTGTTTTCCTCCCATTTTGGCACTATGTTCATGTGAGGGTAATGATAGAATATTAACATTTGCTGGAGGGCAAAATTAGAAAGGAATAAAGAGAGATATTTGAGTTGGCTTCCAAGGTGAGCCAAAACATATAGGAAATTAGAAAGGAAAACATAGCAATATTATGAGACATGAGACAAGATCATTAGACCCTTGGTAAGATCATGAAGTGCATAGTTTGATCAAGAGACGTGGCAAGGTAAAAGGGGTAAATGGTAACTTGAATTAATCTTAAGGTAATGTGGTAAATAAGCCTTTTCAAATACCTCTTCTCCCTCATTTGATGAGAGATTTTTGGTCAATACTAGGAGAGAAAGGGGGAGCACAAAATATTCATGGAGAAGAAGGAGAAGAAGAAGAGAAAAGAAAACCATGCAAAATCAAGTTTCAAGACAAGGTATGATTATGGTTTTTGATATAATTTAAGTTACCCTTTGTCTTGTTGAGCTTGGCTATGGTTTTTGATGACTTTTAAAAGCATAAAAACCTAAGATAAGGTGCTGTCCAATATTTTTTAGACCATAGAAAAGATTAATTGATGTTGGATTAATGATTAAGAGGAAGAAAAGAAAAGTAATTAAGTGGTTTTGCATAAAAATTGAATGAATCCAACTTCCCCTAAATATATGTAATATTTTGGGCAGACTGAGGGTATGAGTTAGGGTTGAATTTTGATGATTTTGATGCTTTAAAATGAAAAATTTTGTAGGGTACAAGTGAGAAAGCAAGCTTGGAAACATTAGAATTAGAAATGAAATTTTGAACCATAAACCCTATGTATATGACCCAGGCTTGTTCATAAGAAATGAGTTGGATTTTGTTTAATTTGAGCTTGAAAATAGATTCTACATGAAAAAGTATGAGGGAATAGCATGTGAAATTAATTTTAGAAAGGTTAGAATTAAACCTTAAAAGTTAAGGTTAAAGGGTTAAGTATGAAGAGCGTTATGTTTGAAATGTTATTTGTTTCTTTGGCTCTCATGAATGAAGGCAATGATGTGTTGATGTATTTAGAGCTATGAGACATAAAGGAAGATTAATGGAAAGGTTGGTCAAGCAACCTTAATAGTTGGAAGCAAAAGGGAGCAAAAAGAAAGTATAGAGTTACGAGGTAGTGAACTTATTTTTATTGTATGCTTGATGTGTATGCTTGTGTGTTGATGTGTATAATATTATTTGATGATGACATAAGACATATGTGAATTAATAATGCTCTAATAGTTGTCCCATGGCCATGCATAGAAGTATAAAATATTGAGCATAAGAGCATGTTAATTGCTAGTGTGAGTTAAACAATGTATGTCATACACTTGTATTCATCTTACATGCATATTGGTTTGTTTACTATTGAGATTCTCTCAAATTTCACTCTCTCTTAACTAACCATAATAGGTTCATGAGCAAAGAAAAAGGAAAACAAGATGTGGAATCAAGAAAGAAGAGATTGAGAAAGTATTATGTCATGTTATGATATGTAATTTCTTATGACAATGTATGTAATGAAAATGCACTATTATGTAAAGATGAATGATAATGTTAGCATGTAAATTTAAGTATGATAATGCATGAGAATTGTTAATGGAATATTAGAATGGATGCATGCAAGAGAATTATTGTTTATGGCATTCAAATTTGAAATAAGGGGATAAATCTTCTAACATAAAATAACAAAATTGAGATAGAGCACAAGTAGAGCAAATGAATGATTCTGCTAATGAAATTTTATGAGTAACTAGTACACATCCTAAGCTTCAAAATGATTGGTAGATCACCTAAAATTAATGTGTGTGCTAGAAGTTATGATTTTTCAAATTTAAGGCAGAAAAAGTGTAAAGTAAGCTTTGACTACATGAACAGTACATGTTCATGTGTTTCTTCTAACATTAATAAGGAAGTAAATGATCCAATAAATATTTTTTCTTATAGAGAATTAAAAGATTTTTGAACAAAGACTTGAATCACCTTAATATGTATTTTTTCATAATTAGTTATGAATTTTTAAATTTGGACCATAAATCTAGAATTTACCAAATGAATAGGAACTCGAAAATAAAATTGTAAGTTTTCATCCATGGGATCAATTCATGATTTGCTTGAACTATAATACTTCCAAATATATACTAAATGGGGTGAAATGATAGATGTCTTACCAATCATATGCTTTTTTTTGGTAGTGATTTGATTTGATAAAACATATCATTCATTTCCTACCTCTCATTTCTCACCTATTATTAGCTTAGACTAGTTATTGTTAGAAAATAGGAAAAATTATATACAGGTCCCTACCAACACAATTTATTAATTTAAGGTTAATTAAAATCTCAAAATAAATAGGAGGTCCCATGAGACTCGAGAGTAATATGTTTCGAATATGAAAATACGTCATTATCCCTAAGGCTGCACAATGGACAGACCAGACTATAGCCCAACCCATAGTCTGGTATGTTTTTTGGACAGACTGGGTATGGCAACCTGTGGTCCTATCTAGTCCAGTTATGACCCAAAGTTAGGCTAGATTGGATTTAGTCCACCAAACTGATGGACTGGTCCAGGCAGTCCAAAACCTAAATTTTCCCCATTTTTTTTCCTGTTTTCACCTTTATGGGAGACAAAAATCACACCTAATAAACACATTTAAAACAAATAAACACTTACAAACATATAAAATTCATCACAAAGCATTAAAATCCCAACAATCAATAACAACATTAAGCACAATAAAATTCAAAGACATCCAATCCAAGTTATAACCACATTCAACAACAAACAACTTATGAAAACTAGTCTAAATTATCATAACATCCACCTACAATATAGAAAACAAAGGATTCAAATGTAATTGCAAAAAAGTTTAACATCAATTAATCTTCAATTCTTCATTCCTTGATCTCCTTTGCCTTCAATTGCACTTGCCCCATCTTGAAACATATTTTAACTAAGCAATTATTAATAATACAAGATGCAAATTTGGATTGAGAAGCATAAATGCAATATGTAAATTTGAATCGGAAATATTACCTACAATATTAACTACATTTTCAGTCTCTTGAAAGTTGTCAAATTCATTCAGCTTGGAGGCCAATTCTAAGAGAGATTACCCAGCAAGTAAACCAATTTTGGGCACAAATTAGTGCTTCAGTCATCTTAAGAGATAAAGAACTCCTATAATTATCAACAACACATCCTCCAGTGCCAAAAGTTGATTCAGATGCCATTATAGATGCTGGTATAGCCATTACATCATGTGCTATCATAGAAAGCACTCTATACTTGGTAAAATTAACCTTCCACCATGTCAAGATATCAAAATCATCATCATCAATGGGAATGTCTTCAGATGTGCTAGATAAAAGATATCTATCCAAATCTGACTGAGTATCTATTGATAAGTCTTTTTTTTCTTTTTAGGTTGCCAACCATCTACGATCAGGATCTTTTTTATTTAGGACCAATTGTTGCTGAGTACTCCTCAAACCACTACAACAAATTATACTTTTTACCTCTATTAATAGAAACAAACGAGAAAAACTGTTCTTTTCTCATCTGTTTTTTCAAAACAAATGAGAAAATCAAGTTTTCTCTTCTGTTTTTCCAGCCAGACAAGAAAGGTATGCATAGTCTTGTCTATTTTGCTGAAACTGTGGCGAAATGATTTTTGTTACTTAATTAAACAGTACTTATCCATTTTAAAAAAATTCTAGGGTAAAAAGAAGAGCTTCGCAACCTCCTTCTCTCAATAGACACTTCACCTCTTCTTTCTCTACGAGCATATACATACTTAGCTTCAACCCCCAGCTGCACATTCAGACATACTCATCTTCCTTCATGTCATAGATCCTCTCCTCCTTTTCTCCGTCGAAGTTCCTATCGACTTCCAAAGTTTACCACCATCCAGCACCATTCAATGTCATCTACTGTCTACGTGAAGCTCATTTATGGTTTTTCTTTGCGTCTTTGATGTGAGCTCAAGCTCTATGGTGGTTCCCTATCTTTTGTTTTCTCTTGTTCAGGTATGTATATATACTGTGCATGTTGCTATTAGGGCGAAGACTGAGTTGCTATTATTGAGATTCAGTTGCTATCATCTTTTTTAATTTATTATTGAGATTGAGTTGTTATTGGGATGAAGACTATGAAACTGTGATGAATATTATCATTAATTTGTTAGGCTTTTAGCATCAAGTACATGATAGAAGACTATGGAGTAAAAGGATAAAGATGAGAAGGTATTTAATTTCGAACCATAAAACTCAGGAAAAGGAGATTTTACTTTTAATTTTGATGTCTATAAATATCATTTTCAAGTATGGAAAAAGAAACCACTTCTGCAGAAAACTTAACTCTATTAGGTACTTAGAAATTAAATTTGAATGATGACCAGCCGCCCCAATTCATATTTTGTTAAGAAAATTATATTTGAATGATCATTTATATATATATATTTATTCGATACGGTTCCATAGTATGGACCAGTGAAAAAATTATTGGCTATATGGGATTTATTTTATATAAACTTTGAGGAGCGAGTGGGCTTGAGCTTTAAGGATTCATAAATCCTTCTCCTACTATTTCATTTGTATTTGAAAAATGAGTGGGCTTAGGCTTTATCATTGAGTCAGATGCAAAGACCTTGATTGATCTATTGAATAGTTAAAACCCCTACAACAATGGCAGCTTGGTTCTCTTCCAGATTTGTAAGATGATGATGCTTAAGTGGGATATGAAATTATGTCATACAGCAAGAATGTACAACAATCTTGTTGATGGATTGTCCGAGCTTGGGCTCTCTTTTACAGCTTTATTAGATAATTGTCCTTCTCAGTTACATGCTATTATGCTTAGTTAATGTATGGCGTTGAATCTCCAAACTGCTTAGTTAGTTAAATTAGGCTCTAATCCTTATCTCTTACCAAAAACAATGATTGGGCTTAGAGCTTTACACTCCATTTTTCATCCAAAAAAAAAAAAAAGAATAAAAGGTTGAAATCTTTCATTTATATATATTTATGGCCACATTTTCGGCCTTTTAATTTTTCTCTCTTGATTACATGACTTTCTTATGTGCTTGTCTCTTACTTTGTAAACTTATTTAGTGGATTTTCGCTTCAATTTATTAGAACAGCTTCAATATAAATTTGATAGTCTTTCTTGATATGGAAATATATAACGGTGAATATGATCGCATACTGCTATGGGATGTACATGATTTGTCAATTGTGAGGATATGTTATAGCTTGTATTTATCTTTTTGATGAGGAATAACAGAGATGATAGGACTGCTTTGCTGCATTTTTTCTCCTTCCAATTTTGTTCTATTTACTACTCTTCATTTCCCTGTTTATTATTGCCTATGCTCTGAATCTCTTGTTTTCTGCCTTGGGAGTGGGAGGGATAGGGGTAGGGGTTTACGTTTGTAACTGCTTAAATATTTTCCATAGCTTAAAATTCATATTCATAATAATATTCTTTATATTTTATACTGGAATGCTATATGCAAATTCACCCAGCCATAGGGCTTAGTTCATAGCTACTACCGTTTGTGTGTGTGTGGATTAGTATTAATTTGAATATAATGTTTGAATGCCCTATAATTTTTCCACATTATTGATGTTAGATGGGAAGGAATAACTGAGAGTCATGTCAAAATGCGGTTTGAGGAAGCTGAACGAGAGCACAAGTTGCTCAAGTATGTGATTTTTTATGAGGATATATTATTTTACTTGTGATCATATTAACTCTATGCAATCTTGTCGTATCTTATGATGCACTAGTATGTCTTGTCTTCCCTTTAATATTTTGTAAAACAATGTTTTTAATTTATTTTTCTTTTCTCAAAAATATTTTCTGTTTTCTCTAAAGCAGAGGCTTTGTCGTTGAACCTAGGAGCTTGGTTATGAAGAGTCAAATAAACATTGTAGTAGCTATTAAAGGCTGTAGTAGCTGTTAAGGGTAAGTTTTCGTTTACTTCACTTCATGTCTCCTTTCAATGTTCTAAGTTATATATTTTCATGCCCTACATTTTCTGTTCAGTTTGATTAGTCAGAACATGTTGGGGAACTATTTTCCTGTTCCAATTTTTTCATTTCATCTCTCGCCTATTAGTTCAGAAAAGATCTTATAAATGAATTAATTGTTGGGGGACTATTTTCTTGTTCCAATTTTTTCATTTCATCTCTCACCTATTAGTTTAGAAAAGATCTTATAAATGAATTAATTGTTGCAATTTATTTTATTTTCTTGATTTCTTTCTTTTATTTTATTTTTACGTGCGATTGACTAGGTTGATTGAAATGTGTTTAAGTAGTTTGTTCATAGTCATCAACTTGTTATTTGAATGCCAATGTGTCTTTTGTTTCATTACTGATTCTCAAATACATTTATTTGAACATTCAACGAAGCCTCAAGATGATAAGAATTGGTCTCTTCGGAAGCCTTTTCCTCAGCTCTTATTTCGGCTTCACTCATTTTAAATGTTGATATGTATGGAATGATGTCACTTTGAATATGTTTTATGTTGGAATCCTTGTTCTTTTGGCATCTAATTGCCAGTATGCCACTAATACTTGTTTGTTGCTTAATTTCTCTTGTGGGAATGAGTTTTGGTTTGGTGAAAGAATTCTTTATTAGTGGGTGGTCATTAATCAATAGAGCCACAAGATGAGATAGGATGCCAAACTCTAGAAAAATCGTGGCTTCTTCGAAAGGGCTATTGTCATGAATATGTGTTCAAAGTGTTACAAAGACATGCTGTTGAAGCAGGAATAGTAAGCAAAAATTGTATGTATTCCGCTAATGAATATGCATTTTGCTATAAGAATTGCAAGTTCCAGATAAATGAGATTAGTTCATTGCCTTGCTTAACTTGTATTGGCAATATTGGTACAGTCCTCTTGGTGTGTTTTTAACTTGTATTAATTATAATTTACATTGGATTATTTCCTTTATTGATTATAAGATGAAATTTATTTTTTTAATGAATGCAATGTAATTATTTCTAATATCATATATATGTTAATATTGAAAAGATTTTCTTATATGATAATAATAAGCATGGGATATTTTTTTGGATTGGAAGTGTTTCCAATCCAAAAAAAATGTCCCCATTGTTTAAAAAAAAAATCCACTTTTTACCTTTGTTTTGCCCAAAACAGAGGTAAAAAGTCCCATATTTTATGTCTGTTTTAGGCAAAAACAGAGGTAAAAAGTCCTGCCTTTTACCTCTAATTTCGTGTAAAATAGACGTGAAAAATATGACTTTTTTGTCTGTTTTAAGTGAAACATACATGAAAAGTGTTCATTTTCATGTCTGTTCAAAATAGACGTGAAAAGTGACATATTTATTACGTCCCTTGTTTTTATGTTCCTAGAAAAATAGACGTAAAAAGGGTTATAAAACAGAGGTAAAAAGTGTTTATTGTAGTAGTGAATAGGCGATACAAAGTGTCTCTAGTCTTGTTCTTCATTGAAACACAAAGTTCAAGCTTAGGAAAAAGCTGCTCAAATACATGATTGATGTAAGCAAGATTGTATCGAGGATCTAGAATCACAATAATAGTGAAGATACCTAACAACACTTTGGATTGAATCAAAAGAATCTTTCAATTCCTTCAAGCCATCATTCACAACCAGGTTAAGGATATGTGCAGAACATCATAGTTGAAGAAAATCACCACCACATACAAGACCCTTCCAGTTCTTTAATCATCTTTTCAAATATGACAAGGTCAAGTCATTGGATGTTGCATTATCCACAGTTGTAGTGAACACATTTTGTGTGCCCTACTCTGTTAAGCAACTCTCAATTGTCTTGCCAATTGTATCACCTCTATGATTCTCAACCATACAAAAGTTGAGAATCTTTCTACGCAACTTCCAATCATTATCGATGAAATGAGCTGCGAGACACAAGTAATTGAAGTCTTGAACTGATGTCCAACAATCTATTGCGAGGCAGACACAACTTCAACATATTTTTCAAAATTCTAGTTTCACCAAGATACAATTGCCAACAATCTCGAACAACTGCTGTTCTTGAAGGGATTTGAAACTGTGGTTCTAACTCTTTGACAAACATTTTAAAGCCTTGCTTCTCAACAATCCTGAATGGCATCTCCTTACATATAATAAACTCAGCTAAAGCCCTACGACATCGTTTTTGATTGAACACATGAGGCATTAAGCTTCCCCCCTGCTCACTTAGCGCCATATAATTTAGCATAGGTTGTTTTGGTATTTAGGTAGCCTTGTGTAGATTCTTGGGACATTTATGTAAGTGCCTCTTCAATGATGTTTTACCATACTTGCCTAGGTCCCAAGCATAATCTGCATTATAGTACTTGCACACAGTAATCTCTCTATTTGTCTCCTCAACCAGTAACTTAGTAAAGTGATCCCATACTTTTGTTTTCTCTTCTTACTACCTTCTATAGGTTCATTTTCAATTGAAGTAGGAGGAGCAGGACATTTTACAGTTGTTGGAAGTTGGGGAAGAGGAGTAGGAGTACCAATAGTGAGTATAGAAGACAGTTTAGTATGTGTTGGAGTGTTGTTCTCACCAGTATAAGGAGAAGAATAAGGTTGGTCAACACTGGAGTTTTTCTCTATATCCATCCTGTACAAGATAAAACATAAGTAAATAATCAATAAGAATAAAAAATAAGTAAATAAAACTCTAGTGAAAGGAGAAATCAAAGAACAAATATAAATAATTTAGGGAGAAGTAAAAACACTCCCTGTGAGAATTAAGTGATTAGCAAATAATATAATTTAGGGAGAAGTAAAAGCAAATAAACTACTTTCAAACCTGGATACCACAAGAAGAAGCTAGCATATGGTGCGAGAGTCTAGGTTCAGGATTATCATATATTTTCATCATTATTTAATTAATAATTAATAAACAAGTAATAATGAAACTATCTTCTTCAATGAAATTTTCAAAAGATGAAAAATTTGACTTCCCTTTCTCTCAATCTTGCCCCATATTTTTGTTTTGACTAATGGGCTTTCAATTCATATCCTTTAAACGTAACCCTCTCTTTAGCTTTCTCTCAATCCTGTCCCATATTTTTGGAAGGTGGCCATGGCCTAAGCCTATTTAAGATGGGTTATTTAATTATTAATATGATTAATTAGTTGATAATTTATACATTTTCTTACTAGATTGTATATAATTGAGGAGATTAGGATCATAATTGATCTTAGAGAATTTAAATTTTAGATTCTATTTGATTGTGACATTCCTTAGATCTCACTCTATAGGTATCCTATGGTACTATGAACGAAATGGAATACAAAGAAGCTAAGAATTTAAATTTTAGATTTTGTTTGTTTGTTCTGACTTCCCTTTTTCTCAATCCTGCCATATATCTAAATTATTTATCAATGGCATACAAAGTCCCATCACTCATCTATTTGATTCTAAATGATTCCTACCCTATATCTAAATTATTTATCAATAAAAAAACACAACCAACTAAATTTAAGATATTCAACTAATGTTAAATGCTGAAGAAGGAATATGCAAAGAGAAAGAGAGAGGAATGGGTGTTGAGTACCTGATGAGCAATCTACCCAAGTTAAGGAGAGAAGCAGAGGAGGCAAGTTATTTGTGACCAAAGTGAATGATGGTATAACTCCTGACTTGTGAGTGATGTCGTGCAACCGTGATACTGGAGTAGCGTGAACGATGCTAGTGAGAGGCTGACGCCCGATGGTGATGTTGCTGCTACTAGAGAGTAAAGAGTGCTATTAGGGCTTTATAGACTAAGGGTGAGCCATGAATGAAACATTAAAGTAAAGAGTAAAGGGAGACGACATCGTATAAGTAAGAGAGAGACTGTTAAAATTTTATTTATTATAAAAAAATAATTATCACCCTTGGTTCGAACCAGACCAAGTGGTCTGATGCCTTAGTCTGGAGTCCAGTCCAGCTCGACCAGTTAGTCTGGTCTGGTTGGTCTGGTCATTGCATTGGGTTGTAATTTTGCTGGACTGACTGGACTAGACCAACTCGGGTTGGATCAGATTGGATCGGACCAGCAGGCTTTTGAACAGTCCTAATTGTCCCTATCCCCAACTGACAAGCTCATGGGTGTGGATTAACAAGTGAGTGGGAAGTTATTGACAAGTCAAGGAGTGTCAATTGACAACTAGTTTTGTGGAATAATATAATACATAAGATCAAATTATAATAAAAGAGCATTATATAACACTCTTTAAGTTGAAACCATGGGCGAACAAAGCATGTAGACTAATATTAAATGATGAAATGATGAATTTATATCATAATTTTATTGCAGGCAGCCATTGACAAGCTCATGAGCATAGATTAACAAGTCAATAGGAACCTATTGACAAGTCAAGGAAAATCAGTTGACAATTATATTTATGGGATAATATAACCTCCACATAAGATCAAATTAAGGAAAATTCTTATATAACATTGACAAATGCAAGGGCTTGTTATATAATGATGTCAACTAAATTATATATTTATGCTTTTAAAATTCAACAATTATTTTTTGTTCATTTTCCTATATGTTATATCTGTAGCTTAGGAAGAACTTAATTAATGAATTACATTCCCTATTTCAATCAATAGGGACTTATTAACACACTTGTGAAATAGTTAAAATTGTATTCTTATCAACCAACTGTAATTGTGTGTATATAGCATCTAGTTTTCTAGTAACAAAAGCAAAGCAATATGACTAATTATGCTCACTCAATAAAAACAATTATTAATGCAGGAGCAATGAACCAATTGACTAAGAACTTGGCATGTGAGTGGGCCAAAGACAATATAAGGGCTAATTGTGTTGCACCAAATGCCACTAAAACACCTTGTGCCAATCAAGTAATTATTCTGTCATTAATTTCTTACTTTCTTTTTGTGATCCTAAAGATAGAAGTTAGATAACTGATTTATATATACCAAAAAGATTAATGAACTAATATATTTGTAAAATATGCATGTTGATTTTGCTAAAGTATCCTTTTTAATTATTTATATTAGGAACTACTCATTTGATAAAAGCTCAATCTCTTAATATGTGAAATCAATAGGAAGAGTTTAGAAAAAAATTTTAAATTTAAGAGATAAAATAAATTGAGATTTTACACTTTGAATTAAAAAAAATCTATCTATTACTTTCTTTAGTCCTTAATATAAGATGCGATTGACTAATTTGAAGAGATTAAAGAAGTTACTAAATTACTTTAAAGTATTTACATTTATTATTTTTCTTTAAACTAATTTACCTCATGATACACATAAGTATTTCAGAGAGATTATGTACCATATGCTATAATTAAGTAATTTAATGAGTAATATTTTTAGTCTCTCCAAATTAGTCAACTACTAAGTCTTATATTAAAGGTCGGAGGCATTAATACAAGTACTAAACCTTTCCAAATAAAAAAAGTGATACTCTAAGATAGTAGCTCAGTCAGTGACTAATTGAGATTAAGATTAACAGTAATTAGATAGGCTGAAAATGAATGCATGAATGGTAAGAATAAATTAAACTCTTACATATTGGTTTCAATTGCCATTACCAAAGCATGGGGTATGTAAGAATTGAACTATATATATATATATATTAATTGTAGCTAGTAAGTAGTTTTTTTTTGATATAAACCATCCGGTATCCAACCGCGCCTTTTCTGGGCCCCAGCCTCTTTGGGCCAGTTGTACCCGAGCGATCGACTAGTCCGGATTCGGGCCGGGCGACAAGTAAAGCCCTCCCCAGTACCCTTTTTAACAAGTGAGGATTCGAACACCCGCCCTCAAAGAGCAGAGACTCGCCTCACTGTAGCTAGTAAGTAGTTAATTATGAAGTTGATTTAGAAAACACATACAATTAAATCTCTTCTTTAAGTCTCATAATCAATGCATATAAAGAGTGAAAAAACTTTTTTATCAAGCCCCTATTTTTGGATACGACGAAGCCTTGGATGTTTACTTCGAGTTCATAGTGTCTCCAGCACTTTGTGGGAACCCAAAACAAAATATCTCTTCCACCTTCCTCTTCCTCGCTTCCTTACCATTCTTAAACTGCAATATTTTCAAATTCATTTCATTGGATATATAATATGATAAGACCTCTTGTTCCTTTTGAAGGCATCATAACTAGAGTGAATATACCTATAGCTTAGGAAGAACTTAATTAATAATGAAATCCTTGTAAAATAAGATTGTGTTCTTAACAACCAACTCTAACTAGTGTGCATAGTACCTAGCACGAAGTAATATACTACCTCTCATCTCTAATATAAGAACTGGTTGATTGATTTGAGAAGATTAAGAAGCTTACTAAATTACTTAATTATATAATATGTTATATTATCTCTCTAAAATACTAATGTGGATTTATAATTAGTTTGGAGAAAAATGATCAATATAAATTGTTTAAAGTAATTTAGTAACTTCTTTAATTTTTTTCAAATTAGTCAACTGGGTCTTATATTAAGAATCAAAGGTACTAATTAATTATGCTACCTCGATAAAAATATGATCATGTTTAAGGCTCATAATTAGGTAGGTAATAATAGAAGTTCAATAAAACATACCTTCAAGGTGCCAAAAATGTCTTCGTGATCATCACAACCCATAGATAATTTCAACTGCAAGGGTTTGGGCACCATCCAAAGTAAAGCTTCAATCATTTTCATTATAGTTTGACTGTATGGTTTATCCTCTGTTTTAACACTACAAGAAAATATACTTTTTACCTTCCCCATTCATGTCTATTTATGAAAACAGAGAAGAAAAAGTGAGTATTCTTGTCTGTTTAAGTAAAAAAGACAAGAATAAGCTTAATGTTCTCGTCTGTTGCGTAAAATAGATGAGAACATCAAGCTTCTCGTCTGTTTTATCAATAACATAAGAGAAGTTTCTCATTTCTTAGAGATAACAGATGACGATTCTCATATGTTATTAACAAAACAAATGAGAATTGGCCCTTTCTCGTCTGTTATTAATGAAACAAACGACAATTGGCCCTTTCTCGTTTGTTATTAATAAAATAGATGAGAAGGGGTCTGAATTTTTTTTTTTTAAAAAAATTGCCCTAGTTAAAGTTGAGCAGCCTGTGAATAGCTCCCTCCCTTTCCATCTTCATTTCTGCATCGCCTCTTCCTCCACTACTCCCCTCATGGCCACAACACTCGAGTCTGTTGCCTCCTCCTCCCATCTCCACAATGAAGCTTGCAGGAGCTGCGTCTCCAGTCTAGGCTTTCTCCTAAGCAAGACGACAATGACGCTGCCTCCAAGTCCGTCATTCTCCCTCTCCAAGTCGGCAACTCCACTGAACAAAGGAGCTCACTGTTGAAGCCACGGTCACCTGCGTCGTCTCTTCTCCCCTTTAAGTCGACGCCATATCTACATTCTCCGTTCTTCGATAACTCTACTAAATAAGGTAAGTTCAAGAGCAATCTTCCTCCTTTTGGTTATTCTATATGTGCGACAAATGGAATGTGGGTTTTTGTAAGTTGTTGGTAAATCTGGAATTGCGTTTACAAAGTTTTAAACTTGTATACATTAATTGGGTAATAGATGTGAAGCTTAAGAAATTTTTTAAACTTGTTTGAATATTAATGCACATAAGGTGTTTGTCAAAATGTCTAAGAGAGAATTTTCATACATTGGTATTGCATTACAATGGTAATATAGTTATTATCATCTTGTAAAGTTTATTTAATGGCAAGTTGATATTTTTTTGGATGTATTATCTCAAAAGGAAGCTTTGGCAAATTTTTTTCCCAAAATGAGTAAACTTGAAAATTGTGGTTGAGATTGTAAAGTTGAAAATTTTGGTAATTTTTTTGTATTTTGGATTGCTTTAAGTTGTTGGATTAAATAAGTGACCATAATTAATTGGATAAAATTATTATCATTAGTCTTGAATTTGCATTAAAATTAGATTAAAGAGCTAAAATTAGTGCTCAACTGGTTTGAATTTGTTGGAATTGGATTTGCTAATTGCTTTATTTTTATTACGATTGAATTGAATTAGATTAAATTGGTGAATTTAGTCATAAATTGTTCAAAATTGCTTGTTGAATTTAGTCTTGAATTGGTTTGATTTTGTTGGAATTTGATTGAATTGTATTAAATTGCCATCATTAGTTTTGAATTGTTTTAGGGTTTTTTCCCCCTAAATTGAGTTGAATTGTCTTAAATTGTTCAAAATTCCTTGTTGAATTTAGTCTTGAATTAAATTGTTCAGAATTTACTAGGTAGTAACACAATTGATCATAGTTGGATGAGTGCCTTGAGAACGAGTGATGAATATGAGAAGAGGGTAGAACGATTTATTGAATTTGCTAAAAGAAATACTTGTAGTAAAAACGGAATGTATTTTTACCCCTATGTCAAGTGTTTAAATGAGAGTCGACTAAATATTGATGATATTAGGGATCACCTGTTTTGTGGTAGTATAAAACTTTGATATATGAGATGGATATAGCATGGTGAAGTAGGAACAAGTTCAATGCTCAAAGAAAAGAAAGTTATGGATGACGTAAATGATAGAATGAGTGATATGATTTGTCATGTAGGGGTAGAGTTCTTTGCACAATCACATGCAAATGATATCTTGCAAAGTGATACAGAGATACCTTTATACCCTAGATGTTCTAAGTATACATAGTTGACAACTGTGTTGAAATTGTTCAATTTAAATGCAAATAATGGGTGAATTAACAAAAGTTTTACAGAGTTGCTTCAATTGATTAATGTATTGATGAAATCATGGTCTTGATATATGTTGGTTGAAAATATTGACTGGTTTAAATGTTACACTATTTGAACTTGTTGGACAGTGGTTGTTGTGGTTGTTCTTTAGACATGTTAATTATTATATGGCAAGGGGTATTTAGGAAGTGATTTTAAAAAAAAATGAGCACGTTCACATCTGTTTCAAGAAAACAGTAGTAAATGGGAAAACTTTTTACTTCTGTCTTTTCAAAACAAAAGTAAAAAGTTACTATTTGTACTTCTGTCTTTTGCCAAAACAAAAGTAAATAACAAGTTATTTACGTCTGTTTTGGGAAAAAACAAAAGTAAATGAGTAATTTTTCTTACCTTTGTTAACAATAGACGTAAATAACATCATTTTTCTCATGTGTTCAAAATAGAAGTAAAAGGTGGGGGTACTTTTTATGCTCCCCAAAATAGAAGTAAAAAGTCTCCATTGTAGTAGTGTAACTTTTATATACTTCGAATGCCGCAATGGAAATGGATTTTTTAAGACACATGCTCTATTGGGAAGATCAAATCCTACAAATTAGACCAAATGAAAGCATACCAACTTAATACGTTAATTAAATATGAGTTAAAATAGGCTTCCGAAGGAGATTTATTTGGTTAAAATGTAAATCTACCCTTGAAGTATTTTGTCATGAGCATTCAGCAACATAAACTTTTAAAATGGTGCAAAAATGCCACAATTGTGAAGTCAATTAATATTGACCCTTTAGCAAATATGTAGGTCAAAAAAATTATGTAAAAATTACGCATGAAGTTTTCAAAATAGTACAAAGAAGCTGCAATTGTTGGAAAGTTCATGTGTATTTTTGCACTATTTTTGAAACTTCATGTGTATTTTTACACTATTTTCTTGGTTATTATGTTTGCTAAATAGTCAACGAAAGTTGGCTTATTGTTGTTGCATTTTTGTACCATTTTGAAAACATGCATCATGTGGCACTCAAGAAAAGTTTGGTATAATGTATAATGCACATGACAGAATACTTCATGAATACATTTACACCTTAACCCAAGATTTATTTTATATGTTCACAACACTCATGTCAATTATTTCTTAAATGAATGTTAAATATGCAATTCAATTCTCAATAGCCTGCACAAGAACCTTCCTATCAATAAGAGGTCAAACAATAATAAGACACATACTACCTCAGGTCCTAAATATAAGAGCTAGTTGACTAATTTGAGGAGATTAAGGAAATAAGTTATGTTAGTTATTTGTAACAAATAGATGTTGTCTTTCATAAAATACCTTTACTAATCAAGTGTATTAGTTAGAACTACTATTATTAGAAAGATTACGTTGGAAAAAAATGTATAGATATGAGAGATAAAGTAGATTGGGGTCTATATTTATGACCAAAGTAAAAGTCAAATGATGTCTTATATTAAGGGTGAGAGATAGTATATTACATAGTAAAGACTCACGAAATACCTTTGCTCTGGGGAAAGTAACAGCGATGTGTTGGATGGGAAAGCAAGAGAGAAATCGGTTCAAGTTAACAAACCATAAGACAGGATTTATGCGGCATTGTAGCAATACAATGTTGGCACTGCAGCGTTTATTGGTTGATAAAATGGCGAGTGGATAAACTGCGTGCTTCCTTCATACTCAAATTTGAGAAGATTTGGCGCATCAATAATTACCTCTTTTAAAAACCACAACACTTCCTCAACGACAATATCTTAAGTTTCTCATGTTTCAAATCCATCTTCTCTAAGTCACCGCAGGAACATATTCTCAGTTCTTTCAGAGAACCCAAGTCTGATATTACACTCTTCAGCCATTCATCTGCTATGGCTACTCCATTCAATTCCACAACAGTTAGAGCCACACATGCTGAGATATTCATCCCACATCTCTGTCGTGGATATTGTCCATAGCTATAAGAGAAATAAAAACGCTCTAGATTGGGAGTGGAGAGGAATAGGTTCTCTAGATTATAGCTTTCCTTCACCTTCAACTCTTTAACTTTGGAAATATGAATCCTAAAGTTCTTAGGCAAGTCACAGTAACTAATGTGCAAATTCTCAGTGACTGGTTCCGTTAGGTTATACTTGGAGACTTTTACATCATAAAGAGACATATATATGTTTTAAGGATTCACAAGCAACAAGTTCAAAGTCACGTGGCTGCTGAGAGATCCTAGGGTTTTCACAGCCAATTCCTCCTAACCCAGCACAAGCCATGACCTCAACCTTGTCCGCACCCAAAGGTGACACTGTTAGAGTGCGTAATCCTTTGCAGAAGATGATAAATGGTGATTTCAAGTTTGGGCAATGGATAATAGGATCAGGAACTGGAAATTTCAATCCGGAGAGTTTGAGCACAGTCAAAGATTGCAACGAAAATAGATCAACAAGGGCCTCATACCTCACATTCATGAAGCCTGACGTGGGTATTTCACAATCCATCTCTTTGCTTTTCTTCTCTATTGCAAAGTTCAACAGCGTGTCAAGCACAGGGTAGAAAGGGGAAAGGCTCGGATGGGTCCTTGAACGACTTATAATATTCAAGTCGAAGCTTTTGCAATGGTTTATTGATATGAGAAGAACAAAGCTGTAGGGTTTTGGATATAAGAGAGAAGAATCTGTAGTCTTGAGTCTTGGTCTTCCCTAGAGAAAAACCGCCAGTCAAAGTGAAGTACAGGAAATGAAAGCCACCAAGAATGGAAGGCTTTGGATAAAACACTACACTTTGTCGCATCCTTGGGAGACAGCAAGTTCATGATGTGGTCGATGAGATGTTCAGGAAGATTTTCAAACTTGGTCATTTTTCTGGGATTATTATGATTTCCCTCTATCTCCTGCTCACACATTGTTGTGGTATATATCTTCCTGGCCAATATCATCAAGGTCACATATACGTAACTAGGAACAATTAATTTCTCCAGAAACAAATCGTTTTATCAGTCTCTAGATCAAGATGATGAACAAATAAAATCGTTCAAGATAAAACTTGCAGAACTATAAGCAGAGGAGATTTTAAGATAGTACGTTAATTTACCTTTAAAAAATGCCTCCCTTTTTGTATTCTCCTTTCTCACGTCACACTTGCCCTTTTTTTAAGAACTACTTTTGATTCCTATTGTCTCGTGTGCTCCTAAATAGAAATAGTCGGGTAAGGCTTCCATTTGAATTATGAGATAACAGCTTTAGAATAATTAGAGATAATAACATCTGGTAAATAATTAGAGATAACAGCTTTTCAATATTGTTTACTCTAATATTATAAGATATTTATTCTAATTAATGCAAGGTAAGCTAACCTTTAAAGATATTTACTTCTTTATTTCTGTTAATTTTTTTAAGGATTTGAAAAATAAAATAAAAATAACATGCGATGTAAACTTAACCTGTTTTTAATTGATAAAATTATTTAATTATATTCAGAATTGAAATTACACAAAATAAGGTAAGAAAAATATCATTTTTAACCTTAACAAATGCTTACTAAGAAAATACAATGTCATTTTGAACTCAATCAACAGATCTTCACATTTTTAAATTAGAATACGGTAGCGTTAAATCAAATTAAACTATTTCTCACACTAAAAATTATTAATTGAAAGTAATCAATCATTAAAAGTTGACCTGTTCCGATTTAAAGTTGGAGCGGAAAAAATTTACATTTAACCCAAGGCTAAGCCAAAATGAAGATCTCATTGCCTTTTAGTTGACTCAATCAATTTCATAACTTCCTATCAAAGAAATCATCATGAAATCAAATTATAGTAATGTTAACTAGATAATTTACATGATCCATTGCAGATATCGTCAGTGTCAATGTAGACTTTGAGACCAAACCTAAAAGCTTTGATTCGCCACTTAATTCCAAAAGTAATTTAATAAACTATTAAATAATGATATAATATAATAAATTATGTAATTATTTTAATTATTTCAAAAATGTTGAAAGATCACCACTTTTAATTTCTCCTTGGGCCAAAACTAATTTTAGGTTTTTAAGTTGATATCTTTCAAGCAATAAATAGGAATCAATTAATTCAAGGAAAAATTATGTGAATAACAAGGAAAACTTAATTATATAACCTTGTTAACCTTTGACAAAAACTATTTCTCACTAATTTTGACTTATTATTTTACTTTTGTCTAATTTTGAAAATTAATTAATAACTTTAAATTTTCAAATCTAGAGCCAACTTTAAAATTGTGTCTTGCTCTTAGGAACACAAGAAATATTACTCGGATCGATGTTTATTAAATCTATGATCATGATATTTAATATTTTGACTATCAATTCTCCTGCCATTAAAATTAACAGTTTATGTCGCCTCAAAAGTCCATGAGTTTTAAAAAAGAACACTTGGCCAAGGTTATCAAACTTACGATTTTAAATAAACTCATAATAGAGATAAAAATTTAGATCATAAACTTATAAGAATTTACTTTTATTAATAAATAAGTAAATAACTTAAATATAAAAATGACAATAATTTCATTTAAATATACTTTAGATTCAAATAATTAAAATTAAATACCTCAACATTCATAATTTACCATATTCAAGAAAGAAAATTTTATAAAATTCATATATAAAGTCACTAAAATGACTAAATCTAAAACCTTACCATAAGTTTAAGAGCAAATTGACATAATTTCACAAGCTAAAAATGTAAAAATCATAAATTCAGTGAGTAAACTTGTAAGTTTAACTAAATTTACAACTAGCACGAGTTTAATAGTGAGTTGAAATGATTTTTCTATTACTAGCTAATTACATCGTCACTATTTTATTAGCAACATAATTCAAAATTCCATCCTTAATTAGTTAAGAAAGAATTAGTGATGGAAATTAGCAAGGAAAAAACCGGATCAGAATGCTTGGTTCAATAAGAAAAATAGTCAACCAACCTTTGGTCCGATTTGATTTAAGAGCTAAACCGCAGCCATGCAATAAACTAGTATCCACCCAATTAAATCAGTGTGAACCGATTTAAATGATTATATTGTTATTAATTCTTATTTTTCTCATAATATCTCAGTCGCTGTAGGTTTGAATGAATTTTAATGACAATTTTGATATTGGTGATTATTAATTTTAGCTATTAAGGAATTGTAAAGATGAACATCTCAATGTTATTGTACATTGTTATTGTTAGAATCAAACCATTATTATATTTTCTTGTATTTTGTTATTTGTGATTGTTAATGTTGTTGATTTTTGTTATTTTCAATTAAATTATATCATTTTAATGTGATCAGTTTGACTCTAAGTTGATCCTAGTATAACCCATTGACCCTTGAACTTTTATCTTGACCAGTTTAATATCTGGTTTGGTTTTTTGTTTATTGAAAATTAGTGATAAAAACTTTTAATCACTAATCTGTCGCTAATTAGGAATAAATTAATGACAAACGTTTCATCACAGATCAGTGACAAAAAAATTTCATCACTAATTCATCACTAACTCTTTTTTAGTTTGTAAATTTAAATTACCAAGTGGCAAGTGACAACAACCGGCGACTACTACCTCACTGTCAGCTGCCATGTGTCTGCCAAGAATCATATCCATTGACCATTGCTATCCAAAAAAACATCCATCAATAATCTATCGTTAATTCTGTCGGAAAAAAAATTTAAAAATGACAGAATTTAGAGATGAAAATTTTCCATTGCTAAAGTGTCGCAAAAAAAATTAGAGACAAAATTTAGCAATGAATGAAATAATTTTATTTATTTAATACCATATACTAAAAGATGTAATACGTGCTCCTCTTAAGATAAAACACCATATCTTTTGATCAAAGTAATGATTAAAATGCGATTTCATGAAAGTTTCAGACATAGTGATCTTGGTTTTAGATGGTCTGATCTCCATTTTAGCTAAAACTTTGTGTGGGAGATCTACAAATTTTTATTTCGGCATGCAATAATGAATTCATATATACACAAACAAAATAACTGGTTTTGAATTTGACCCAAATGTTAGAGGAAATTTTGAATTTGAACAATCAATATGATGAAATTCAAATGAAAACCCAACCAAAATAATTGACTAATAACTAAGGATATAGAATGATTAGATTTTGTTATAATCTATTCAGATCACTTGATTTTGTTACATAGAATAATTAAATAGTATAATAGTTAATTTTTTTGAATAATTAGAGTCATTTTTACAAATTATATAATGATGGAATAAATTGTTCAAAAATACTTTTTACTTAAATAATATAATTAAAAAAATAATGAACGGGATTGAAATCCAACATGAAGGATAATTTAATCTTATAATCTACTTTAATAATTAGCTAGGAAATTAGAAGGGGACATGGTATTCCTCTATCTCTTAGTGAAGAAACGAGATGCTTTAAGGGTGAAGTTATTGAGGGACAAATATAAGTGTGGGGAGGATAATATTCCAAGAAATTGAAGGTAGGAAAGAGGAGCCACGGACATGAAGGGTATTAAATTGGCCTAAGAAGCAACAAAGGAAGGAATCGGGTGGAAGTTAGGAGAGGGTGCTAAGATTCATTTTTGGGAGGATGCTTGGTTACCCAATTACGACAAGCTCAATTCGCATGCAAGTAGAAATCTTGATGGTAACATGCAAAATGCAAAAGTGGCAGATTATCAGTCTACTTCCGGGGCGTGGGACTCGTACAAATTCGAAGAGTATGTTCGTACCTCTGTTTTGGACAATATCTTCCGTCATTACCCGATGTGGAGAGGCACTAACACATGTGAGTTTTCAGTCTAAATCAACATATAAGATGTTGTGTAGATGTCACCACATCCCACGCAAAGGCCTATGGCGTAAGATATGGAAGTTGCCCGTTCCTTAGAGGTGCAAGACTTTTTACGGCTTGGAGGTGGAGAAAGGTTGGTTACAAATTTCTTATGCTCTATGAGGCATTGGCAGCTAAGCAATATGGGTTGCGATATGTGTGGTGCTGATAAGGAAGATGTTTTGCACATCTTAAGGGATTGCTGAATAGCTTCAGCTTGCTAGGAAGACATGATCCCGAAATAAATTCTTGACTGTTACTAATCCCGGTAAGTGGATTGAATGGAATATTAGTGTTAGAGAGATGGTGTAGGGTTTTTAGTGGTGTGCTTGGTTTACGATTTTGTGCCGGCAGTTGTGGCTTAATCGTAACTTTAAAGTCTTCCAGAATAGGGCGAAAGGGTATCGTTCAGTCCTTGCGGAGGCTTGAGCGATAGTAATGTGTACGGAGATAGGCGTGGGTGGCAGCCAGTCCTTGAATTTGATCCAACGCCGCTAGTCTGCTCCTTTTATGGAGCACATTAAATATATTGTTGATGATGATGCTTGCATTAGGGAGACCGAGGAGGTTGCTTGTGCTGGCATAGGGAGAGATCATGATGGGTTGGTTTTGTATTCAAGTTTGGGAAGGGGAGCAGCTTCCATGCTAAAGCGTGGGCGGTTGTCTCGGGTTCGAAGAGAGCCTGGGCTATGCAATGGAGGCGGGTAGCTATCGGGACGGACTGTTGGAATCTTGTCGAACTCCTTACGACTGGTCGGAATGAGGATCATCCCGATGGAGGTCTCGTTGATGAGATCGAGTGGTTGTTGGACAGAGGGTGGGAAGCAACGGTGGAGTGGTGCAGTAGGCACACCAACATGGCCGCAGATGCTCTGACGAAAAGTGCTCTGAATTGTGCTGATGGGATTAGCTTCTTCAATTCCCCCCCTAAATTTATTTCTAGCTTTCTTAGTTCTGATTTAGCGTTGTAAGTTTGATTCCTTCCTTATCGAAAATAAATATACCGGGCTAATGTATATAATTTTTGGTCCTACTTTCATTTTGTTTTTGGTCTCTAAAATTTTAAGACTGTGGTTTTAATCTTTAATCTAGCTTAAAACGTTAGTCTTTGAAAATGTAACAGCATTAAAAATTTGCTGAAGTGTCATAATGATGTTAAAGTGGTGATGTGAACTCACCAGATGTTGGCTAACTCGGGTCTTATGTAGATAACCAAGGGGATGAGTTCTTAAAACATAGTGCAATGAATAGCTCCTTAAACAAATGGCGAGAAAAAAGAGGTTAAATAGTTGTGTTTTGAGGATCCGTTCTTTGTTTTTTTCCCCCCTTTCATCCACATAAAATCTGGTTAGGTGCTATTTAGTAAGTCCACATCACTACTTTAATGCTATTTACATGACACTTTAGTAAATTTTAACATCATTACATCTTTAGGAACAACCATTTTAGGATAGACTAATACCAAGACTTTTAAATTTGAGGGTCTTAGGAGTGGAAGCAGGCCAAGGGCTTTTCACAGGCCTACTGCCTGGCCTATTTTGAGCATGACCTGGCCCATTTAATAAATAAACTAAAGCCAAACAAGTCAGACCTTTTTACTCGAAGCCTAGCTAGTCTATAAGTTTGTAGGCCTTGCTTGTTTATTTTTTATTTATATTATTATATAATTAAATATGATATAACGTAACTCAATTTATATTGTTATTTTTACTTTTTGTGTCTTTTATTGACTTGAAGAACTTATTTCAATTAAATTCTTCTCATTCATGTAACCTATTGCTACTTGTTTTAATTTTTGGGATGAGTCTAAGCATATTTTTATCCATTCTTTTCTTGACATGAAACATATTTTTGTATAAGTTTCAATTTCGCAGGTTATGGACTTATGGTGAAAATTTAATGTTGTATTAAAAAGGTACTCCAAGCCTATATAATATATATATACGTTGGATGATTAGCATATCCATAATTTGTTGTTTAAGAACTCACAGTATCATATTTTACTTTTGATTAATCTAAAGTTTTATAATTGCATTTTTAAATTAAGTCTACCTTTTGGACAGTAACATTACATTTGCATAGTCTACTTAATATTAATGACTTAATTTATTTTATAAGAGCCATCCAATAAAAAAGAACTTATGTTAAATTCTTAGATTATTAGTTTAATGATTATTTTAATTATGATATATTTGTAGAATTATTTATCATTGTTATAAACAAATTAATGATATATTTGTAGAATTACCGTATTGTATAATAAAAAACAAAACACATCATCGTATGGTTGGCAGAAAAATAAATTAACGTATGTATATTAACGCAAGTGAATCAAGTTTTTATGAGATATCAATTAATAGAATTTTTTTATTTTATTGTAAATTTAAACTAAATTTGTTTAAATAATTGAATCATATGTAATTTTTATAGCATCAGACCTTATTTAAAGTATAATATAGTCTCCTAAATAAGCTTAAGAAGCTATATGTATGGTAGAAGGTATAAGCTTTTAAGTTTATTTAAAGGCTTACATTTTTAATAGTTCTTTAAAAAGGTTTCAGCTCTGATCAAGCCTTTCAAATTAAAGGCTCAGGTCTGAGTCTAAAAAAAATGCTTGCATATAAGCTCAGGCTTTGTGGGTTTGTTTTAGGCTCAAACCTATTTAATTAAAGTCTCGTCTGGCCTAGATTGCTTCCTTCCAAGGACTAAAACTAAAATATTCCTAAATTTTATTGACAAAAAATTATATTAACCCAAGTATAATTGACAAGAAGTAAAGTATATTTTTGGTCTTTTAATTTTACATAAAGTTTCATTTTGGTTCATTGACTCTAAAAAGTAAACTTTTAATCTTATAATCCTGAACCATTAACAAAAATGATGTTATTATGCTCTTAAATGTTGACAAAATATTATTAAATGCTATAATATTAAGTTTAATTTTTAAAACAACCATGATTGTTACAAAAGATTATCACTTAAGACTAATAATTTTAGAATTAAAGGACTAAATATACTTTTTAAAGTTAAGAGATCAAACTAAAACTTACATAAAGTTAAAGGACCAAATATATACTTTAGTCAAATTATAGTTATAAATTTATAATCAAATTTAAATATTTAAATTTATCAAATTTATAAATTTTATAATTAATTATTGTTATTTAAAACATACAAATAAAATTTAAAAATTTACTCCAAAACTATATCCATCGGAAAATAATTTAAGGTTTACAATTCAAAATTTATTTCATTTGTGATTAATTTTATTTTAAAAATAATTTTTTAAAAAACAAAAAATTTATAATATAAATAGCAGTATAAATATATAAAAATTATTATATCATATTTATAATTGAAATTATAACATAATATGTCTGAATTCTTTAATAATATATAAATATTATTGTAAAAAATATATTATTTTATAAGAAAGAAGTATTAATTATTAATAAATATTTTAATAAAATAAGAAAATTAAATAAATATATTTAATATATTAAATCAGATATATTCAATTTATCTTTAATTTCTCATATTCTTTTATTACTTGCATAACCAAAAAAAAAAAAGCCAATTTCAGGTCAATATTATGAAAAATGAGCTGAATTATTTTTGAAACTTTTTTTTTTTCGCATTTTATACTTTGCGAAAATGAATCTATTATAATTACCATTGCTATAATGTTGTTTTTGGTATTGTTGGGTTCATATTTTCTCCTTCAAAACTGATATTACAATTCATTTTATTTTTTAAATTTATAATTTTTTAAAAATATTCTTATTCACGATATACGTTTTTCATTAAAGAATAATTCTAAAGCATATGATTAACAAATATATTTAAAAAGGGTAAAATAGCATTCAGTATCCCGATGTTATTTTCTAAGTGCATCCACCATTTATTTTAATCTTATTTATAGTACATCTAGCACATTAAAATGATTTTTTGTATGCTTTTGTATGCTTTCAGCTCCGTAATCTTTTATTTTTATTACAACTAACACCTTAAATTATAAATAAGATTCAAGTGCTAACTGTAATGTAACTAAAAAATAATATCAGGGCTGCTAGATGAAAAGGTGAAATAACATTAGGGTATTGAATGCACCATAAATAACATCAACGTATTTGATGCACTTGAGAAATAACATTATAGTGTTGGATGCTACTTTACTATTTAAGAAAAGCCAACACTCATTAGTTAAATTTCTTAATATTTTTAAATTAGTTATATAACTCTCATATTAAACATTAAATATGTTTGATCCTACTTATAATTTCAAACTATTGTTGGTGCATACCCATCTAAATAAAAGAAAATTATAATTCCACATCGGCTAAATAAACTATACAGTATACATATTTGAAAAGAAAACGAATGTAGGCAATAAGATTGCATATATTTTTAATTTAAAATAAGAGCGCAATAACAGTATAAAAATTGAATTTTAATTTTGATATACCATTGGGACATTGTTTATAAACATCATCACAATAATATTGTTCTTTTATTCATATATACACATACGCGCGCGTGTGTGTATATATATAAAGATAAAGAAGAAAATTTCTTAAAAAGACACTTAAATAACTCAAATTTTTATTTGGATCATTGAATTTGTTAAAACCCTAATCAGGTCACACGACACAAAGAAGGATTTTAAAATTCTATGAAAAGACTCTAATAGTCCAATCATTAGAAACCTAAAGAGATGAGGATCTGTCATTCCCACATTGTGTAAGAGCTTTGAACGAGAGAACCTTAGGTCCTACCATTGCAGTAAGTCAGAAAATCAATCAACAAGGCAACAGTGAGTTAGTTTTTATATTAAATCGTCCTCCCTTAATCTTGTAGCTTCATCGTGCTATCATGGTTCTTCATTTTCCTTAGTATGGATTGTGGATGATGTGATTTTTGTTGGGGAGGGAAGAAACGTTTAAGTGTGTCATGAAAATAGGTAAATGAGAATGTAGGGTGTTGCTTTTAGAGTGAGCAAAAAAGGTTGGCATATATGTGTGATGTAGGATTTACAATGAATGTGCATATGGGATAATTGATTGCGCTTGCTTGGTTGTGAAGGTTCAATATGAAGAATGCTATGAGGGTTACATATGTGGTTGATAGCTAAGTGAAATACGTTTGTTAAAATTTGAAGGTAGATTTTGTTATGTTGATTGTAAGAAGTGGTTATGATCATGACTATGAGGGTCATGGTTTTTGTTAACAACTAAGTGATAATGATTATGGGTATGAAGGGCACATTTATTGTTAATACCTAAATGGAATGTATTAAAACCTAATTTGAAGTTGTTAATTTTGAAAGCTAGATTTTGTTTTGTGATTAAAAAAATTTGATAACGATTATGGTTGGGAACAAACTCTATGACGAGTGATGACTTATTTATTGTAGGTTAACATAAAAAATGACATCTATTTCAGAGGCAACAACAACAATAAAAGAATGATTTTGTTTTTCTTTTCACATTGGTGGACATTTTATCAAGAATTTTGAAAGTCAAAGTTAATATAATGGAGGGATTGTTAGAGTAAAAAAAAAAAAAAGGAGAGGGGACAATACTTGAAGAAGTGAGAATAATAATATCTTCATATATGGGAAATGAGAGTTGTTAATTAGGAGAATTACAATGAGGTCTCAACGAAGGAAAATAATTACAAAACAATTTCAAAAGTTGTTATTTTATATTCTGAAACTTGTCATTACAGACTGCTTAGGTTATTATTAAGAGTTTTTAGTAATTATTTTTCTTTCTGGAGATCTCATTATAATTCTCTCTTGTTAATTTAGAACGGAAACTTGCTATGTAACTTGTTAATTTTGAAAGTTGTATTGTGTAAAACTTTATGTGAAGACTTATTGCAAGTGTGTTATAGAGATAACAAATTGTTAATGTAGAATTGAAATGTGTTAACTATAAAATGAAATATGATAATTTAGAATTCTCTTTTGGTTTTTAATGAAAGGGACCTTAGAGACATTACATAAAATTTTAATATCCCTTTTTGAGTTGTGTGACTTATTTAGGAATTTGACAAATTTAGTAACTTAAATAAGAATTTAGGTTATTTAAATATCTCTTTAAGAAATTTTCCCGAAATTCTTACATTATATAAAGGGAAAATTTCAACTTAGGACTGCAGATAACAATTAATTTCAAACAGCCCCCCAAAAATTCTGAAATTTCACTGAAGAACCTAGGGGGAAAACTGAAATTAATTGCATAACCCATTTTACTGAAAAGCCCCTATTAATTATCACCTGAAATTTGGAAATTGAAGGCCTGAAAAATATGAAAACACTTGATCCCACTTTTCCCTCTCTCATATTAGTCACATTCCCTCTTCCCTCTCACAATAGTTGCTGTTCAGTCTCTCTGAAAACTATCAAACAAATTCAACCATCGAAGGAGACTGTCGTTATCACTGTGGCCGTGGTTCTAGTGTAGCCATTACTGTAGATAAAGGAGGAA
Source organism: Neltuma alba (assembly GCF_004799145.2). NCBI lineage: Eukaryota > Viridiplantae > Streptophyta > Magnoliopsida > Fabales > Fabaceae > Neltuma > Neltuma alba. The sequence goes on from NW_021632968.1 coordinate 56,678, forward strand.
ACTTGGAAGACCGGCCCTTTGGTGCATGATAGTCTGTAGAGCAACAAGAAGAAGGAGAAGTAGATATTGATTGGAAGGCGATCAAGATAGGACGAGCGAAAAGTAGAAGAGACTTCAAGCAAATAGAAGAGTGAAGTTCGGTAAAGGTACCTCCTTATTTATCTTGAATGTTGTATTTGTGTGATTGTCTTTATTTGTAAGTAAGATAGACGAATGAAGCTCTATTTGTGTGACTAAATCATCTACTATGCTGTTACTATATTGAGGAAAAAAACACTAATTGTTTGGGTCTATTATGTGGTGGGTGCTCTATTTTTTGCCTTTGACAAAGGTGGGTTGTTCGTTTATGTGTATTTGAATTTTTGTGATGAGTGGTGGGTGAATGAAATTGTGAGGGGGAACGTTATATTTAGGACAAGGTTTGGGCTTGAGAGAAGAACTTCTTGTCTATGATTGTTTGGGGTTAGTGGTATAACAATTGAAGTTAGATAATTTGACAGAAAAACTAGTGCATTTACAAGTTGATTGTTATAATTTGATACTCAGTGGTGTTAGAACTAAAGTTAGGCAATTTGTGAGAAGAAGTAATGTATTAACAAGTTCATTGTGGCAACTTCATCGTTAGTGTACTAACAATTTATTCTATGCAATTTGCGAGAAGAAGTAGTGCATTAACAAGTTCATTGTGGCAACTTCATCTTTAGTGTATTGGCAATGTATTCTAAGCAATTTGCGAGAAGAAATAGTCCATTAAAAAGTTCATTGTGGCAACTTCATCTTTAGTGTACTGACAATTTATTCTAGGCAATTTACGTGACGAATAAGTGCATTTACAACCTGATTGGAATAATGCCATATCTCATCCTGTAACAAGTGAAGTAAAGAAATTTTCAATAATAGTTAGTGTATTTAGAAGTGTGGAGTTCATTTAACAAATATAGTTGTATGCAATGGATGTTGATGAATTGTTTATCATACTTATTAATGAAACAATAATTATTGTGCGTAGGGTTAGAAAAGATGAGTAAAAAGGATCTAGAAGTTACAGGGTGAAAGGTTTTCAAGACTGAATTTTGGAAAAAGAATAAAGAGGACATACATGGGATAAAAGCTATGTCAAATGCAGCATCAGAAGTTTGAAAGAAAATGACAAATGATGAGAAGGAGCCATATAGCATAAAGGAGGAAGAGGCATTAGAAGGAAAGAAAAAGAAATATATGACACCATTTTTGACCCAGTACTTCCCATCTAAATTCAAGGAAGTAGCTGATTTTGTTAAGGGCAAAAGACATTTAAAGAATAGGGTAGAAAATTTGGGGTTTAGGAAGCTATTAAATATCACACTTAACAAGATTCCAAGAGAATTATGTGTGGAGGTCATACGTGTATGTGATCCACCCACAAAAGAATTAACCATAAGGGGGAAGACATTGATAGTAATACCAAAAGATGTGAAAGTGCTAATGGGCTTATAGGATAAAGGTTTAAGAGTGAAGTTAGATGGCTTCAAAAATGAAGTGAAGTAGCTGAAAAGGAAATATACGCCAGTGACATATACTGAAGTTGGGGAAGATAATGGAATGTTTGAGTTCTATTTTGTTCTCTTTACATTGGGAACTTTTCTTTATCCTACCAAGAGTGCAAGTGTCAGTGAGAAAGTGTTGAAAGTAATGGCTTGCGCAGAGAATAAGTAGCCATAATTTGACTGGACAACATTTGTACTTGATGAAGTGAGTGATGAAATACAACGGTACAACATGGGCAACAAAGAAGAAAAGGCTGAAGGCTCAAAAGTCATTGGAGGCTGCATGTATTTGTTACTGGTACTTATATACTTGTCTGCATAATTAAATGGAAGATTTCACTAATTGAGTTGTTCTCGTATTGCCTTGTTTGATTAATAACTTGTTATGTTTTTCTTTTTCAGCTTTACTTCTTGTAAAGGTTCCCACTAGGGAAAGCTGTACTGAAATCACCTCATGCAATTAAGTATTAAGATGATAACATTGTAAAGGAGAGGATTAAAGTAGAAAAGGGAAGTAAACGTGACATCTTGCGTAGCCACAGTACTACAGAAGTAAAGTCAGCAACATAACCTGGGGGGAAAAGTTTTCAAGACCCGGTAAGTAGTACTAATATATTAGTTTGATTCATTGATAGTGATTGTAAGTTTTCTGACAAACTTTTAAATATGCAAGACATTCAGGAATTTTGGCTGAAATTCAACAATAAATTAAATAGTGAGATGAAAAAGCGTAAAAGTTTTGTTTTGTAAGAACTAATGCAGTTAGAAAGCAAAAGGCCCGCTAATAGGGGAGATGAAGGAATGCATGTTGCAGAGGTAGGAAAAGGAGAAAATGAACATACAAAAAAAGAAGAAGGAGAAGATGAAAAAGAAATAGATACACCCTCAAAGAAAAAAAAGAGACAAAAGATGCTACAAAGGTAGGAGAAGGTGAGAATGAAGATGAAGAAAAAGAACAAGAAGAAGAAGATATAGATGAAGAGAAAGGGAAAGAACATGATGAAGCTGAATATAAGGGAAAAAATGGAGAAGAAGATGAGGAGGGAAAAAATGATAAAAAAAGAAGATCATGATGAAGAAAAAGGTGAATAACAAGATGATGATGAAGAAAGGACAAAGATAACCAATCAAAAGATGAAGATGAAAATGAAGCAAAACAAAAAGATAGTGAACTTGAAAAAGAAAAAGAAGTTGATAAAGAGGAGAGAAAATGAAAAGTAGTGCAACTACCTGCAAAGAGGTTAAAAAGATGTCATACACCGGCTATAAAGTCACCATACCAAACCACTTACGTGAGAAAAGTCAAAGTCAGTAAGAAGGAAGCATTTTATAAACTTTGTTGTGATTGGTGTCCACAAGAGGAGGCTAGACAGTAAGTATAAAGAGTGGTTGGAGTTGTTTTTGTGATGGGAATAATAGCAAGACCTGTAGGTCCTTGGTCCAAGGAATTGGATAAGCAACCAAGTATGTGTGATGCTGAATTGAATTTCTATAGGCATATATTGTGAATCAATTTTAATTTTCATGTTGCATAAATATGGAGATAATGTCATTGATTGCCCATGTTATGAACAACAAACATAAGGAACAAGCTTTCGTGGTGAAGAGGCACATATTTGATGCTAATTTCATGGTTAGTGCTGTCTAATTTTTCCCTGTTAATATGTTCATATGTGTCTAAGAATGTATTGAATTATATTATCCTGTGACAAGAACAATTTGGAAATTTGCACATAGAACTAGAGTATTTATAATGAAAGTTCAAATATGTGTATGAGAATGCATCGAATTACATTGTCCTATGACAAATACAATTTGCAAATACACAATAAGAATTAGAGTATTTGCAATGAAAGTTCAGATATTAACAACTTCATAGTCTGCAATGTTGGTTGTCAGACAAAAATGGTGCAACAACAGAGATCATGGGAGGTAGAGAAACACCTCAAAGAACTATAACCAGAACACCTAAGCTACAATTTAGGAGACTGCGACTATCTTTTTGCATCGATCATATTTGCTATGCACTGGTTCTTTATTGTGTTTGAATTAAGGACGCTGACATTTTATGTGTTGGACTCCTTGTATGGTGGTGATGAGGTCACGAACAATAAGAAAAAGCAAAAGAAGAGAAAACTGATTCCAATGACAAAGACTAATGCATGATGGCTCAATTTTGTGTTAGTTCAATCATTCTTAATGATATTTTGTCACTACTGAGTAAAATCGTTGTTTGATAGTTATTTTTTCTATCTAGAGGGCACACTTCATTGACATACTAAAACAAGTTGAGCCTGATTTGTAGTCATTGGGCAACCTACATGCCAACAATGACATCTTATACCCCGCTATTCATCTTCAACTAAAGCCCAGAAAATGGGCCATGCCTATTGGGCCAGCCCGTTTAAGCCTATTTAAAGTGAGGGTTGGGCTTGCAATTTGAGAAAAGGGACTTGGACTTAAAAGGGCTAGCCCTGTAAGGCTGCAAAATGAAAGGGTCAGCCCGTTTAAGCTCGTGAACAGTAACTTTCTTTTTTTAAAAAATTTATCACAGGAGTTCAAGACGGCACCACAGCAAAAACAAAACCCTAGCTTTAGCTTTTAGTTCTGACTGACTGCTTCTCACTCACTCTCAATCCTTCATGGTTGTTGGTCTTCACTCTCACTCTCACTCTCAAATCTCAATCCTCCACAGCTCTAAGGTCTATGCCTCCATTCGAAATTTCCAATCCTCCCTGATCTTCACTCTTCAGTTCTGCCTCTTACTCTTAAGTCTTAGCTCACAGAGTCACTGTTCAATCTCTGAATCTCCTAAGTAGTCGAGTTCCACCATTGTGTCGCCATCAGCCAGCAATCAAGCAAAGCAGTCACTATCACGACCTCTTCGTCTCTAATCTCACATCAGTAGCCTAGCCAGCTCGCATTTCGTGATTCGGCAACAGCTGCTCGGCCTCTCTTTGTTAGCGATAGCGCTGAGCTTCTCGTCCAGTGAGTTTGTCGGCTCCCTCTCACCCCCAACTTATTGATCTTGCCTTGCCCTGTTGCCCACGACCACGAGTTTCATCTCTACTTCCCCTGCCTGTGTCTACGAGACTATGACAGTCGATTTTAGTAGCAACTTCACCAGCATCTAGCATGCTTCTCTATGAGTGAGTTCTTGGTATTTTAGACTCTATATAATCAATTACATGTAATTCAAACATGAAATTTTTAGTAAATTTGATAGCATTCATTTGCTGTTTATTCATTTGATAGCATCCTAGAGTAGCTTCAATTGGATTAAGAATCATTCATTATTTTATTTGTTGTTCATTTCAATACTGTGTGCTGGCCCCTTTTAGCCATTTTCATCGTGGCTTTTTTTTTGTTGTGATTGTTGGCAACATCATGTCTTCCTTGGAACATGAAAAAGAGAAAGCTCAAGGTACTAATAGATCATTAGTTGTAACTATAAACCTCAAAGGTTAGTCATCTTCTCTTTAAGAGACTGAAGAATCAAAGCTTAAGAAGGCTAGAACTTTGATGTCTGATGTTTGGAAATATTTTAGTAGAGTTAAGATTGATGAGGTAATTAAGGCAAAGTGTAATGGTTGTGATGGTTTATATGCATCGGGTGGGGCTAAAGGCACTTCACATTTAAATCGTCAAATTCAGTCTTGTAAAGGTCTAAACAAATTTCATGATGTTGGGGTGATGATAATGGACAATGAAGGCAATATTAAGTCTAGAAAACTTGATCATAATGGTGTTAGGGAAGTTATGACTATGGCCATAATTGAACATGGTCTTCCTTATTCATTTGTTGAATATAGATGGATTAGAGAACTACTTACGATGTTAAATTCTGATGTGAGCCTCATAACTAGAAAAAAAATTGTGGCTAATGTTATGAAGTTCTTCTGCCATCAAAAGGACAATTTGAAAGAAAAATTAAAGAAAAGTATAAGCAAAATATGTTTGATTTATGATTGTTGGACTTCTGTGACTTCTGAAGGATATATATGTTTGACAACTCATTTTATGGATGAAAAGTGGATTCTAAATAGCAAGATACTTTCATTTTGCAAGATGGAGCCTCCACATTCTGGAGTACAATTGTCTAAAGAGGTGTATGATTGCTTGAAAGAATGGGGGATTGAGAATAAAGTATTTTCAATTACTTTAGATAATGCATCTACAAATGATAATATGCAAGACTTGTTGAAGGAGAAATTACTTTTACAAGAAAACTTTAGCTTGATCTATAATGGTGAATTTTTTCATATAAGATGTTGTGCCCACATCCTTAACTTGATAGTTCAGGAAGGTTTAAAAGTAACAAGTACTGCTTTGTAGAAGATTAGAGAGAGCATTAAATGGTTGAAGGCTTCTGAGGCAAGGATGATTCAATTCAAGCAATCTGTTGAGCAAGTTGGTGGCATTGACACTTCTATGAGCTTGCGATTAGATGTGCCCACTAGATAGAACTCTACTTATGCAATGCTTGAGAGTGCACTTAAATATCATTGAGCTTTTGCAAACTTTGCTTTATCTGATTCAAATTACCTAATATGTTATAATCTGACAAATGATGAATGGAATAGAGTAGAGGCAATGTGCAATTTCTTGAGGCCTTTTGAAAAGATAACAAGGTTAATTTCTGGGTCATCTTATCCAACTGCCAACTCTTATTTACGCAAGTATCAAAAATTGAAATATTGCTTGATACAAATGTGAAGAGCATTGATGATGTGATTAGGGAGATGTCAAGAAGAATGAAAGAAAAATGTGACAGGTATTGGCAAAACTATAATGTCCTTCTTACACTTGTTGTGATTATTGATCCAAGATGGAAGTTGATTATAATCAAATATTGTTATGCAAAGATTGATCATGTCACTTCTTCTGAGAAGATTGCTATTGTTAAGAGCAAGTTAGATGCTATTTTTAAAGAATATTCGACTATAGGGACATCAATCATATCATTTGCTAAACATGGAGTTGCAAGTGTTTCAACTTCTAAATCTTCAACATTTATGACTCATCATTCTTCTCACACTTCAAGTGCTTCAATAACAACCTCGTTTGATGATGTATTCAATGTATGTTTTATTTGTTAATGTTTTATCTTACCAATTAATTTGTTCTTTATTTAGCTTTTTACTTATGCTTGATTCAATTTTTAAATGATGTAGGATTATTAAGATATTTATGCAATCATGGATCATTTTTCTATGGACAAGTCTAAATTGGAAACTAAACCAATACTGAAGCCTATTAATTGGAAAGATTTGGTGTCTTGAACTGGTAGAACAATAATCTACTTCGGTTTCCAATTCTTTCAAAGATGGCAGCTGATATTTTGAGTATTCTGATCACAACAGGTGCTAATGAATCAGCTTTTAGTATTGGTTCACATGTTTTCACAAAGTATAGAAGTTCCATTCTTCCTACTAATCTTCAGGCTCTTATATGTACTCGCAACTGGTTGCATGGATTTGAATATCAAGGTAATATCAAAAATTTATACCTTGTTATACTTTTAATTGCTCAAATTGACCAAGATAATAAGTATATTGCTTGTCTATGATTTTGGTTTATTATTTGTTGCAGAGAATGCTTGTTATATTGATGATGATGAAAAAATTATTGATATTTTTAGAAGTCAAGAAGAGCCTGTTACCAGTGAAGCACCATCAAATGTCCTTGTAATTGATGATAGCGAAGATGAAGTTTCAAAACAATGATGAATGTGTTTGTTTACGATTTTTTGGGATGAAAAAAGTGTTTATCTAACTTTGATAGAACTTTTGAGTGTTATTAACTTGGTATGGATTTTAGATATTTTGGTATGTTTATGGACATGAAAATATGATGTTGTTTTATATTTTTGGCTTTATTTTATTTATATTTAAAGCGTGTGAGAAATATTTAAAAAAAAGAAAGACATTTTTCCTTAACAGGTTGAAAGCCCGTGGGCTGGTCCTGAGCTCGCCAACTGAAGGGCCGGTCCTAGCAAATCAAGATACTTTTGATATTTCGGCCCTACAGGGCCGACCCTTTTAGGCCTACCGGCCTTGATTCCTAGCTCTATCTCTCATAGAACATGTGAGTTTTCAATAACGTTTATGTGCTGCATTTCCCATTATTGTGGGATTCATGTAATCATATATTTGAGAGTGGCCCTACGTAGAAGAGAAAGATGGGATTGAATATACTAGTCCTTATTATACAAAAGTATGAGTTGATTAAGTGTTTATCTATGAATGCGTTTTTTTATATCTCAATCCTCTACTTACTGTGTCCCTTATTTAATGCTTGTTTATGTTCTGCTACAGGACGAATTCAGTTCCATGAGGGCAGAGTTGCTGTAATGGCTCGTTACTCATCCAAGAAATATATGGTCGGTAGCTGTTGTGGCACTACTTTCACAAATACAACACAATTAAGAGAGGAATTGAAGACAGAGCTGTCTACTCAACATGTCTTTTGGACAACCATAGGACGTGTCAAAATTTGCCATATAAGGATTATCCACAATTTTATTTTCTCTGCAATCAACTATATATAATGTGTTTATTACATGTCGAGTAACGATATCATTTTTTCTCCACAAATATCACACTTTGATTGACAATATGACTACTGTAATTAGGGATTTTACAACAATAATAGTTCAATTTACAATAGGGACTCCTATTTTCACAAGTGGTTTTTTTCTGATATAACAACCATCAAGCTAGGGACTTTCATGTGCGTTACCACCTGGGTTTAGACAATTTGCAACAAGAACTAAATAATGTACAACAAGGACTCATGTTTAATCTCATTTTCTATCTAGTCCATCCTGGGCATTCACAACTGGGGTTAGACAATTGGCAACGGGATTTAGGTCATTAACAACTAACACTCGTGTTTTCGCACACCCATTTTTCACATGTAACTTCATTTTCTATCTAGTCTCTCCTATGCATTCACAACTAGGGTTAGACAATTTGCAATAGGATTTAGATCATTAACACTGACACTCGTGTTTTCGCAACACCCATTTCCACTTACAACTTCATTTTCTATCTAGTCTGTCTTGTGCATTCACAACTGGGGTAAGACAATTTGCAACAGGATTTAGGTTATTAACAACTGACATTTGTGTTTTCGTAACACCCAGATAGCAACAATAACCTCATTTTCTATCTAGTCTGTCATGTGCATTCACAACTAGGGTTAGGCAATTTGCAACAGCTGTTAGGTAATTTGTAACAGGCGCTCATGTTTTCGCAAGTTTAATTCAAGGATTGACCATAGGTTAGGGAATCATCTAACATTATGTGTAGTTAACAATAGAAATTAGGGAATAGGCAACAGAAATACATTAACTAACAATAGCAATATGTCTATTCACAAGTGGGCAACGTCTTTTGTACATTTACAGTGTTACCACCCAATTTCAATGCAGTACTTGGGATAGCTTGTCATTAAGTTCTATCTTGAAATATTTCAACTATCAAGTCACTATACAAAATATATTTCAACCCACTACCAAAAATACTAAATAGGTTGTCTTAGCTACTTCTCCAACCTATCTATCCAAAAAATTACATATTGGGGTTCATTCATGTCCAAAAATAGCTGTATACTAAACCAAAAATAATACTATTGTTAGCAATAAAGTCACACAGGGTTCAGGTTACTGCAAGTCTTTCTTGTGTGACCACCTTTATTATATCTTGAGCAATGATACACTTTCTTCTCCTGAAATTGTGATTCAATCCTCCTAACTCTAGGCCTTCCAGGATGCCGACTAGTCAATGGTGGTTGTAGAAAGATAGTTGACAAGTATTCTTCATATTGAAGGGAATCTGGCCTAGGAATGTCATGTGTCTCGACTGGAATCATAAGTGTGTTATAAATTTTTTTCTTGAGCTAAGAGTAAAAACCAATCATCCATATATGCACATATATATTACCATACATCTTGATTGCGGCACATGCATATGGGCATGGCAGTCCTGACATCTGCCAACTTCTGCAAGTGTGTTCACATATATATAGATTTACCTGCACATCAATGTTTCCCTACCTGACCCTAAATGTGTCCATTCTATAATTTTGTTCATCCATTCTTTCTGATCTAGCCATATGATCCATCAATTTTTTCCTCTATATTAGGTCCCACACTATTGTACATCTTATTTGCTAATTTTTTTCTATACTCATGTATCAATAAATACAACTTGAAATCTATTATCTGATGATACAACACACTTTGCTATAGTCTCTGGATCAGTTTGTTTTAGCCTTTCACATATCTAAGGGATTAACATATAAGAATCCTCTACACGACCATGAATATGCGCCAATGCTTTCTCTTTCGCCTACATGCTTATTGGTAGTTGAGGCTCAACTCATACTCTCTTTCTGAATCCCGTCTAATGTCTTTGGCACATTTATCCATGCTAGAACTTAACTCATCTACAATCACTCTTGAAATAAGTCTGCACTTCTCCTTGTGGGGAACAACTAAGTTGTCTTGTGCGTAATGCAGGTGTTCATCATCAAACTTTCTTACAACTAGGAATGCATTCTTCTTGTCTACACCATATGCTGAAATTTGTCATGAACAACCATCCATATAGCACTTGACAGTAATCTTATGCTTATCATTCTTCACAAATCGGTATGCAAACTTGTGTGTGAGGCTATACTTATATAATGATTCTTTGAAATGTGTAGCATTAACAAAAGTTTGATCTTTTGATATAAACAAATTTGTCCAATTTGCAAAATTCATCCTGACATTGGGGTTGGCAACATTTCCGTCCTAGACTTCTAATGTTTGACTGTCTTTACCCTCTTTCAATCCCTATCGGTGGCACACCTTCTATTAGAGATGTGTTCAAGTTATCTATGTCCACATCGAATACAGTTGGAGATACAAAACTTACAAAAGAAGGTCTAACCAAATCATCTATCTTGCATACACAAATGCAATTTTGAGTTTTGCAATTCAATTTTTGAAAATTATACCAAAATCTAAAGAAATCCAATTATAAACAACTTACTTTTGTGCACTGTCCAACTGTGACGCTTGTCTCAAGTCTTTTTCATTGTTGCATATATAAACATGCCCACTGTTATTGTTGTACTCAATCAATTGGCCAACTCTAATATCATCGACAAGGTCCAAAAATGTTCCTCTATCAAATCTAACTGTGTACTTCATTTTATATTGACCACTCCCTAGCCAAACATCATCTGCTGCATTCTTTGTAGTTTTTGTATATCATTCCTTCTTTGATCAATCTTCCACTTATACTACCCCTTTCATATATCAATTTTTCTTTTGGGGTCTTCACAAATTTCCCTCCCACATGGAAGAAGCAAAATAGTTGTTTCTCACCACTAGTAGTTATTTATAATCTATTGCTGCACATCATTCAACTATCAATTTTAGTCACTTGTGCACAATAATGGACAGTATATGTTAACAACAGGAATTTGCCATTTCATAACTGAAATATGGGTTTTCAAAACATTAAATTTCCATTTTCTTACACAACTCCAGTTTGCCACTTCACAATCCAAATACATATTTTCAAAACTTCAAGTTACCATTTCTGCATATTAGCTTCCACATTACCCATTCAGCACATTCATCCCATTTCCCTTTCATCCGCCCCTAAGTTCCTTTAACCACACATTACAATCAGTATTCACCCATTCTTACCTACTTTTCAAAAATTACTAACACCTCTTATTTATTAACTTTAAACACCAAGGAAATAAGTCTCTTTCTAAAATTTAAAGCACCATCAGATTTTCCTTCCATCACTACCTACTTACCCATGCATTTAAACACTTTTTTCTACTTTATTAAGCCATCACAACCAATTGTGCTCAACAACTCAACCCAACAAAATGAAAATTTAGAGAGAGAAAAAAGGTTTACCTCACACACCAAGCACCAGAGATGATCACAACGCCATATCATAAGCCACAGTTACGGTTTCTCTTACTTCCAGCAACACTAATGGTGACTTTCCATAGACCGCCACAAATGCACCTTCAGATAGACCATCACCCACTACATTTTCTCAGCTTATTCTCATTGATCATCTCCTTTCATCACTGTATAGGTATGGGAACAACTAGCACTAACTTCTCCTTTTTCCCTCTTTCTTCTTCCTTTTTAGCAGATCATATTTTGCAAAGCATTTCAGTAAAATAGGTTGTGAATTTAATTTTAATTTGCCCCCTGGGTCCTTCAGTGAAATTTCAGAATTTTTTGAGGGCTGTTTGAAATTAATTGTCATCTGATGTCCTAAGTTGAAATTTTTCCTTATATACTTGATACATTTGTTTAATTGATATACAACGTGTGTTTGGGACAAAAATGATATTAATATGAAAAATACTTATATCCAATTCTTTACCATGCAATTAAAAAACTTGATATAATAAATGTAAGCAACTTGATGGTATCGTCTATTTAAAATATATAGGGTTAAGGTGCTTAAATATCCTGAAATTACCCATAAAGGAGCACCCAACACCTAGAAATTTTTTTGCTCTTAAATATTTTGGAAGTTTATCTTTGTAGCAAATATTATAACATCCTAATCTTCATATCCCTAAGACTTAAGTAAGTTTTTATTAAGATTGAATAGGCAAAGGTTAAATCTATATATACAAGCAACTAAAATAATTATAATAATATGTATATGTGTATACGTATAAACATATATATGTGTGTGTGTGAATAAATGAATAAAACAACAATGCTGAGAAGTTCTACTTGACTAAACAATAAAAAGATGGAGATCTAAGAGCCTGTATATAGGTGGTGGTAGGAAAGAGTTAAAAATAAGTTGAATAATGTTCGCACAAAACTAAAATAGTTTCAGTAAAGTGCTATTTATGAGTCTGTGAATCACTGGATCGAGCTGAATTTGGTCAGCTAGTTCAAGACTTCACACTTGCCCATTTCAACAGTTGGATCATCAATCTAATCTCTAGGGCATGAGTTATTATGTACACTTAGAATACATTTTTTTAGATTTTATAGATATAACTCTGAATAGTAAATTATCGTTTGTAAATTTGTTCACTGTTGGATAAAACCAAAATTTAGGAAATTAATTTGTGACATCTAAAATGTTAAATTCAATAGTGGGATCAATAATTAGACTCCTATAGTGAGAATAACTTAACTCACATTAGATCTATTTGTTTGAGTTCTTTGAAGATAGAACATAGGCTATAAATTTGGAGTTTTCTATCTAGATTGTGAATTGGGTGATTCTAATGATGTAATTTAATAATTAAAGAATAATCTAAGTTAAAGGAACCTAGGAATTGAATCTAAATCCTCATATATATGTTCTTACTCCAAACCTTAAAAAACCCTTTCAAGCTAAAATTCTAAGAGTTGAAGGGTTTAGAGGAGGAGTTAGAGGTTAGAAATTTATAAATGGTTTACTCTAATATTATAGAGATAACGTTTTAATTTCATTTGTAGATATATAGTCTATTGTGGCATTTTCGAGTTCAGGTCTCATTTGTATTTGATTGTTAGCTAGGAGACCAGGTAACTAAATTTCCATCTATCGCATGTTTTGGTATATGTTGGTGAATGGTTTTTACAATTGAATTCTTTTGTATGAAAGTTTTATTTGCATAAACTGTCTTGTGAGATACTGTTTTGAAGGGAATTGAATAAAGTGAGTTTGAAAATAATTGATCTTTAGAATATGATGCGTGAGTCAAAGTTTTAATGAGTTATGTTTCTGTATTTGTATAATCATTTGAATATTTTGAATCATGTGCATTTGGGATTGGTTGTGGAGGAGATAATTGAAGTTATTGAGATCTATATATTTGCCACGTAGTATTGGCCTCTATACAAAACTCTATGGTTGGCTACTATTATTATCCCACTAATTCTTCAAGGGATTGCAATACCCTATTAGTTTTTCGAGAGGGACCCATGCAATGTTGTTGAGACCGGACCGGACCGGACGGTCCGACCGGTCTGACCGTCAATCGGCAACAATGGCGGGCCGTTTTATGTTATTAAGCCGCTTCAAAGTTTTGCCCGGATTAAGCCGTTTTCAGCCGGTATTTAGGCCGGAAACCGGTAAAAACCCGGGAACCGGGACAGTTGGAAGAGAGCCAGCCGGCTAGGGAGAAAAAAGAAGGCAGAGATGGAAAATGAAATCAGGAAAAACAGGAGGAAAAATCTGACATCAATTCACCCTCAACTCTTCAATCTCAGTCTCTTTGTAATGCAGAAACAAACCACTTTGAGAGTGAGAGAAGAAAATCACTTACAAGAAGAGAAGCATGTATCAGCCTCCGGTGGTCTTCGTCTCTCCCAGTTCCCTTGCTCTTCAATCTTGAATGAAATCCTCATTATTCCTCAATACTACTGTTCACTCTATGTTACCTCTTCAGTTCCTCAAATCTCTATCCGCTGCCACACGTTTCCACTGCTGACAATTCACCTGCCACACGTTTTCACCAATCCCCTTCTTTTCACGTGGGCTCATTGATAATAACATAATTACCATATTTTTCAAAATCATCAACATAAAAATTAGCTTTTCTAAAAACTATAATAATAAAATTTAATGATAAATAAATTAAATTTTTATGTTGTGACCAGTATTATACTATATATAATTAATATATTAATATATTTAATTATAACCGGTCCAACCGCGGTTCGACCACGGTCCGACCGTATGAACCATGACCCGCTGTCTCTACCGGTTCATTGTCCGATCCGGCTTTCAAAACATTGGACCCATGATCCACTTAGTGCTTTGTGGTTTTTGGCTAGTCCACATTACTTGTGTGGTGAGCTTATGAGAGTAGCTAATTAAATAGAAAGAACTTAGCCCATGGGTCCGATTGAAAAAAATAAAGAGGATAAAAAGGTGGATTTGACTTCATGGATTGCATATAACATGGAATCGTCATTGATATTTATATCTTTTGGATAAATGAAAAGTATGTTATCCCTTATGATATTATCGGATGTATAAGACTAGCTAAATTATCTGATTTTCATTGTGAATTTAACTATTAAATAAATGATTATTCGTTTATTAATTCTATATATCTCACTTAACACCTTGCTATCCCATGCTAGTGTGTGTGATAGATAAGAATTTAGTTATTGAAACATTGTCTCATCCCTATTATTTAACATTTTTTAGGTAAAAGCTTTAGAGGAGGGACATCAAGAAAGGCTTAGGAGGAGTAAAGCTATATTAGTTACCCTAGGACAAATTGTATTTAATTGATTCATGCACTATTATATTTTTGTGTCCTTTGATTTGTACTCATGTCATATGCATGCTGGTAGTTGGCCAAAGGCCTAGTATCACATGTGATTTGTTTATTATGAATTTATTATAAAATTCGAATTAAAACTTAATTCTTACTATTTTGATTTATGAGCTATACAATATGTTGTTTTATAACTATATTAGATGAAATTGATCCTTTCTTACATGGTTTGCATTTAAATGAATTGAGAAAAGTTCTTTTATTCATGATAAGATATATGATTTGGTGCTGCTTTTTTCTAACACAAATAACATTACTATATAATTAGTTAGTTTATATGATTGTGATATAATTTGAATTTGTTGTTAGCATGGTTTGGTTATAAAAAGTTATTTTCTAAAGTTACTATGAAAAAGTTAAGTTTATCAGTCTATTTAGGAAGTCTATTTCAAATATACCCTAGTGATTAGTTACCGTTAAGTTTGATCATTAAATTATGTAGTTTCAACATAGTCTTTAATAACCAAGCTTAATGGTGGATGATAGTTCAAAGCAAAAATATTATAAAATAAAACTTTCTAGGTATATCTGAGGAATAAAAAAACTTCCAAATGATGAGTATCTCTTCATGAATATTTTCGGGATAATTAAGAGCCTTAACCTATACATATCATGTGGTGTGCTTATTATAAAGTACTTTTATGGTGATATTTATAAGTTACTTCCAACTTCCTTCTTATTTAATTTATATTATACCAATGAGAATAAAGTCAATGCAATAATGAATGAATGATAAAATTATGCATTTACATGAGAGGTTGAATGGTAAGACTTATAAATAGGACTAAAAGATTTTTTTCCCCCTTTCTTCCTTGTAAATAAGAAGATATGAGTAGTACCTTTTAAAAGAAATTGATGTTACTAGCATAAATCATTAAGAGGGGTATTAATTACATATGTTAAAATTATTTATATTAGATATCTCTATTGAAGGGTCACGATGTATCTAGCACCTCGAAGTATTTTCTCGAGTACATCCAACATCTTAAAGTATTTTGTGATGTATCTAGCATCTTGAAGTTTTTTTTCTAAAATGCTTTCAGCACTTTAAAATATTTTTTGATGCATTGAGCACTTAACTTTTTTTTTTTAAGGTTTAGCACCCAAAAATGTTTTTTAGTGCATTCAGTACCAAGACAAAAAGATATTTTAATGTGCTGGATACAAGTTAGTCATATGGTTCTATTTAGGGTGAAAAAAAAGTTTTTTAGTGCATTCAATACCAAAAGAAAAATATTTTGATTTATGTCAGCAAAGTAATGGTCAAATGAGACTTTTCTGTTAGCCTAGGATGTAGACGCATCGTTTTAACTAGTTTGGGACACTGGATGCACAAAAAATTACTTTAGGACACTAGGCGCACCAGGAAAAATAGTTTAGAATGCTGGACGCACCTTAACCTGTCAAAATAATACACATCAGACGCCTGTGTATCCGCCACGTTGGATTTTCCAGTCAACCTTCGGTTGAGTCAGCAAAGTAACGGTCAAACTTAACTTGTCTGTTAGCCCAGCGTATGGATGCACCATTTTAATTAGTTTGGGACATTGGATGCACCGAAAATTACTTTAGGATACTGGGCATACTTGGAAAAATAGTTCGAGGTGCTGAGCACATCTTAACCCTTCTATTTATAAGTCATTTCTAACATATTTCATACAGACCAATAAAAACCTTAAAATTCATTAACTCTAATTAAAATTCGGCAACTTTCCAACTTTATCACTACTCATACACATTATACCTTATGTAAACAAAATCAATACAATAATAAATAAAAGGTAAAATTGTATATCTATATAAAAAATTTCTCTCTATGCTGTGTAAATAAGATCAAAAAAATCTTTTCTCTCTACTCTATAAATAAGATCAGAAGAGTAACATTTTATTATTGAATGTAACTCATGATATGAAATATGAATAAATTTAAATTAAATGGATAAAATTAATAACTTCACTGTTTTCATTAATCTTGATGAAATGATTGGAAGTACCTTGCAATATCAACTAGAAGGTGAAGTAATCATTTCTTAAAGCCAGCCAATAGTTAATCATGCCTTGAGCCGCATCACCGACCCAACCAGGCGTTCCTCGGGCTTCCGTTCCTGTTAAGTTGGCGGTTGAAGTGTCCACGCAAACCAGTCAGTCTTCGTTGTCTTTGAGACATCTCACTGATTGTTCGATTCCATTGCCTTTCTCTCAAGTTCAGCGGCTCCTCCACAAGGGGTATTTGAATTTATCGCCTTTTGGTTCTAATCATTTCTTGTTTCTGTCTGTATCATTAGTTACTCGTCCTTGTTCTTCTTCCATTTCTGATGTGTGAGTAGCTGTATTGAAATTGTTTCACAATAATAATGTAATAGCTTTTCTCTTTATTTCAAACTATAAAGTGCGAAGCTCATTTTGTTTAAATAACTTCAGGTTTCGATTCTCTGAAATGAGTCACTCGGACATTGAAAGTATTGATGAAACTATTATAAATTGGGAACAAGCTCTGAGTCAGTATGAAACGGTGATGTGCTCGGGTACTGAGACTATGCAAATAAAAGCCATGACGAAGCTAGCCCGTCTCTCTAAACATGCCCCTGAGGGTTTATTAGTTCGCATTATACCCCATCTCATTGAGAATCTCGATGACTACCATTCAGTTAATTCAGACTGTTCTCTTCAAAAGGCTTCTGCTTATTGCTTAAAATGTATAGCTTGTAGAGGTGATGGTGGGTTGGCAAAGGAAATAGGTAGACTTGATGGAGCAAATCCTTTGTTATGGTGGTTGTCACATTCTAATGGCGAGTTTCAAGTAGTCCTGATAAAATGTTTGCTCGTTCTTGTTACTTTCTGTAATTCAAGTCGTGCAGTTGTCGCTGGTAATGAAGGCGTAGAAATTATCATTAGTTTGTTAAATTCTTATACAGATGATGTTAGACTTTACCTGTTGGAAATTTTGAGTGCATTAGCATTGCTGAGGGATGTTAGGAGGGCACTCACTAGATTAGGAAGTCTTAAATTTCTTGTGGAGGCTGCTAGCTGTGGTAGCATGGTTTCTCGGGAAAGAGCTTGTCAAGCAATCGGGTTACTTGGTGTCCCAAGACGGGCCAGGCGTACACTAGTTGAACTAGGAGTGATTCCAGTACTTGTTGACTGTCTTCGTGATGGAGACCACATCATGAAACTTGTGGCCGGTAATGCGCTTGGTGTGATCTCTGCTCATATTGATTATAGTAGATTAGTTGGTCAATCTGGGGTTATCAGTCTCTATGCTGAGCTTCTTCAAGGACCTGACCCTTCTGGTAAGGAGATTGCTGAGGACGTATTTTGTATATTGGCTGTTGCTGAGGAGAATGCTGTTGAAATCACCAGGCACTTGGTGAGAATTCTTAGAGAAGGTGATGATGAATCAAAGGCTTCTGCTGCTGATGTGTTATGGGATCTGGCAAGTTACAAGCACGCAACATCCATGGTCCGGGAGTCAGGTGTGATTCCAATTCTGGTTGAGCGACTGGAGAGTGAAAATGAAGAGATAAAGCAGAACGTCTCTGGGGCATGTGCTCAACTGAGCTATGATGAGGCAGATAGAATGGCACTTGCTGAAGCAGGGGCAATCCCAATTCTCATCGAAATGATGCTGCATGATGAGTTGGAGGAAGTAAGGGATAATGCTGCTGAGGCTCTTGTCAACTTTGCTGAGGATCCTTTGTACTGTGATAGAGTATCTGATGCAATTAGTGTTCCTTCATTTAGAGATATGCAAAACAGATTACTTCACATTCGTGCTTCAAATGAGCATATGGCTAGATCGTTACGGAGAATGACTGATTGGCAGCTCACATGGAACCCTGATCTTGTTTAATCATTGGAAGGGTATTTTTATTCCAACATCTTTGGAACATTGGACATAACAGAAGGATAGGAGGGAATAGGATCAAATTGTGATGTACAGCTAAACTTAATATGCAGGCTGAAGAAACATTGCATGTGCAGGCACAAATGAATGAATGGACACTGTTAAGCCATTCATTTCTGCATTTTTGTTTTATGGGTGGTCTTACTAAGATGGTGTTTCAAGCACTTGGGACTGGGTGCTTATTGGTGATAAGTTGATCAAAATATTTGAATGTGTTAGAGACGTCTCTTATTAATTTCTGCATGACACATCTACATGCTTTATCATTAGTTTTGGTTATATATCATTGTAAACCTTGTATGCTCAAGACTTTTGTGCAGAGAAAATTTAAGATTGTTTTATTTTTAATCAATCCAGATGGGCATTGTTTTCATGAGACCTTTTTGAGGGATTTAATCAATAACTAGTGTTTTAGCTCTCCTGCATAATTCACCTGTAAAATTGTCATATAATTTGGTGTTTTCCTTTTGATTCTATGGTGAGGTGCCTCATTGAAAAAAACCTCTACCGAACTACGTTGTTTGAATTGATGAATCGGTGCTTCCTCTGCTTGGAATATCATGCTGTTTAGTTCTATGACTTCCTGCAATGTCATGATAGAAAAACTTAAGCAGATTATGGAATTAAAACCATTCTTAGTCTCTGCCTGGTGGGATCTTCTGATCTGAATGCTAGGTCATGCGTTTTGTAATTCAGAATTCAGTCTAGGTTGTCATGGCAAAAAAGCATTTGTTGGTTTTAAAATGGTCTAAGGATACTGATTTATATATGATACATGAAGACTAATGAGTGGACTGAATTGATAGTCACAAATTCATTTGCCACATTTGTGTTGGCTATTTCTTCTCTTGGAAAATGATGCTAAATGTCATGTGAGTTACACAGTTATTAGCACCACGGGAATATCTTTTTCTCCTTTAAAGAAATGATGTTCAGCTATTAACAATCAACAATGCTTCACGCTTGTATGATAGAAATGAGCTCTGAATAGAATTATTTACAATAATTACAAAAACATATAATCTATTTGAAGACGGTTCTTTTCTTTGGCCTTATGTTATTGAAATGCTAAAGCAGAAGTATGATATCACTGGGTATATGCACAAACATAGGATTTTTATTTTTATGTTTTTTTTAAGTCTGGTCATTGTTATTGGGATTAGCTTAGAAAGTTCAGTCTGATTGATGAGCCAGCATGCTTGCCGCTTAGTCTAGCTCGTTTCTAAAATTGGAGCAATTGAGTTGCTTTTCATAACAAAGAGTTGGGAACTATGAATATTAATTAAACAAAAAGGAAATACGTTTCCTTTTTTATCTGAGGTGGACCCAATTAAATATGCTGTTCTGCTACAATGATGGCCTGACTTAAATGTCTATGTTTGCTTTTAGATGCATAACATTACCGGCCGAAAAATAAAAGATGCATAACATTAGCTTTTGTTATTGATGTTATTTCTTGTCCTTTGCTTTGTTTTTATGACTATTATTTTTGGTGCATCCTTTGTTTTCCCCCATTGTTCTAGCTTATATGAATTAAGTTCTGGGGTTTCTTCAGGGTCCAAATAAGCTTCATAACTAATACAAGAATTTGGACCTGCACATTTCTAGATTATGTCCTCAATCCTTATCAATATCAACTGAATCAATCTTTGTTGATCTTCACTATGTAATATCGTGTCACAACTGTGAAATTCTTTGTTATTTAGAGAAGATTTATGCAATGTAAGAGCTTGACGTTGTCCTCATGTAATATCCTTCAGACACCCTACTATATGCAAGTTCCCACATCTACTAAGGATTTTTGGCCATTCAATGGCATCGTTTAATTAAAGGTAGGCAGTTCTATTCAAATGGCTGTCTGCTTCAATCTTCAGAGAAGCAGTCAATGAATCTGATATGGAGGCTGAGATTGATACACTCAATAATGTTTTAACGTAAAGGGACGACATATCCTCAGTCGAGTAATTCATCATCGCATGCTACTGATTTTTTTTTTCGGGGAAAAGGAAAAGAACTTGTTTTCTTGACTTTCTGAGCGTTTACTTCCAGGATCATGCAGATTAATTTCTCTTTTTGAATGTAGTTTTGTTCACTTTATTCCCTTTTTTGTTTTTATGTTTTACTACCTCTGATTTTTAATTTAAGAGTTAGTTGGAGGTTAGATTTAATTCTAAATATATAAGATTTTACGTCTCTTTCTGCCAAATTTATAATTTTTTCTCTAAAATATCTCCTATTGATTGTAAAGAGTTTCCACCAAGTAATAATTTCAATGCACATGATTAAAGAGAATAATTTAAAAAAGTTAATATATACTCCTCCGGTCCTAATTATAAGACCCAATTGACTTATTTGAGGAGATTAAGGAAGTAAGTTAAGTTGGTTATTTATAATAAATAAGTATTGTCATTTCTAAAATATCCTTGCTAATTAAGTATATTGGCTAAAACTATCATTATTAAAAAGATTATCTTGGAAAAAAATGCATAAATATAAGAGACAAAATGGATTGGGTCTTATAATTAGGACCAAATAAAAAGTCAAATTGGGTCTTATAATAAGGATCGGAGGAGTATTTGTTATAAAAGCTACTTTTTTCAATTTTTTTAAATTAATTATCTACATCTTATGTTAAGAAATAGAGGTAGTAACTAGGATTTCTAAACTGGTTGTACAACCGGTTTAAAAAGTGCCAAATTTTTAAACTGCTTTTTGTTTTTTTATATCTCCCTCTCTTACCGGTCCCAGGTCCAATTCGAAGAACTCATTTTAACCGGTTTAAAGGGCATTGCAGGTGCATGGCAATACGTGGAACAAAATTTTCAGCACTTGGCTGCTGATCAACCAAGTTGCATATTATTATTACGTGACCTTGACTTCATTACAATTAAGCAGCGATTGACTTAACTAATTAATAAATTTGTTAATTAGGGTAAAATACGCTGAATACATAATATGTGGATCGGTGCGTTTAGTTGTCTATATTTTAATGCTATTTCCATTTAGTCAACTGAAATTTTCTCATTCAAGCTAGCTACCTTATATATACACATATAAGTTCTATTAAAGCGGATTGTATTCTTCTTCAAATTCCACTACTCATCAATCTCTCTGTGATTCCACAACTTGGTTTTTGAAGAGTGAAGGAGGCTAGCTATATGGTGGTAAGCCAGTTCGATCCCTTATTGAAATTAGTGTTATACGACTACACATGTTTATATCAAATTATTAATTTAAATATCCAAATATATTTTTACATATATATAACAATTTATACTGTGCATATATTAATAATATATATTATTATAGAATGGTTCCATGTTCTATTTCTTTTGCCAATATTATTCTTCTATCTTTTTCAAAATATATGCAAACCTTTTCTTGAAATAGAACAGATATCAATATAATTTTAGGGGGAAAACTTGGGAGTAACTTGTGTAATTGATTTCTTTTTTGTTTTTATGGAGAATCTTTGTAAGTTTTAAAAATATATAATTTCATTGAAATTCAAGAGAAGTAGATGTACTTTACTCTTATATTTATGCATAGTTAATAACTCGCTAGGAAAGCCTATATGTGATTCAAATTAATGAAATCAATGCTCAACCTTGTGAAGAAACAAAGGATTGTGATAGAGGTTCCATTGAGCAAGGAAAGATGGAGAACAAGGGCGTTGACCATAGCCTCTGCCGCAATTGGTGAGTGATTTATTAGCTTTTTACTTCTTGTTATTTTAAACGTAGGCGTTAGATAATTAATTTCTAGCGATTACGAAAATTAATTTAATTAGCTATTCATAAAAAATACATGTTGATTTTCTAAAATACCATTTTAATAATTGGCATTAGAAATTATCCTCGCTAATGTAAACCTTTTTAACATATTCAATTAGTAGAAATACTTTGAGAGAAAATTACAAGTTTAGAAAATAAACTCCTCAACTATCACCCATATCTAAAACAGAAGATATTGCCTTTTTTCTTTTGGAGAATAACAATTAAAGATTCTGTGAGGGAATTACTACAAACTGAGCAGAGAATCTATTTACAACTAGAACATTGCAATTCACAATTTGAAAGTCCTCATTGCACATTATTATGTTTATAAAAATCCTTAATTACTACTATTCACTCTTTTCTTTTCTTTTTTTGCTTTAAAGTATTTGCCAAGTCAAGAGATTATTTATAATTATATATTGTAACAATAATTTTTCATATTAATATAACTTTTACGCATGTATTGATTCTTTTGGGACGTCTTTTACATCACAAAGGTGTGTTTATTAGTTATAAATTATTCCCATCCTCCTTTTTTTTTCTGATTATTTCTGCGCATAATATAGCCTGTGTAGATTTGTTAGTTATAAATTATTCCACTAAGTCATCTTCCTTTCTAGAGATGTATGATTTTTTTCCCCCCGAATTTTACATGTGTATGTAGGTGTGTTGTCGGTCACATTGGAAAGGGGGGAGAAGGATAAAATGGTAATAATTGGAGAAGGAGTTGATTCAACCGAACTGACTAAGGGAGTGTTTGGATAGAAACCAAACCATGGTTTCAGAAGTGCTTTTACGGATTACGAAGTAAATATGTGGAGGAGGTTACCTCGTTTTGCGGAAAAGTGCTTCTGAAACCATGGTTTTGGAGCACCCAAACAGGCCCTAAGGCATTGAGGAGCCGCCTCAAATATGCAAAGCTAGTAGGATTGGGTCCACTAGAAGAGGACCACGAATAAGAGCACCATTTCATAATTATTATATGAGCAATCTCAATATCTAATATTGAAGGATCACGTTTGATTTGATTTGTACTTTTATTCGGCTGTGTCTTACCACTAAATTGGAATAATTATGTGTTTTTTTTTACCAGCAAAATAATTATGTTTTTTAAGACTTTTATATATGTGTACATGATATTAGAGCTATCCTTATTTTCTTGCTCTTCATTTCAATAATTACGTTTGATCTTGTTTTAGGACTTATTTGCATCTATTTATTTTAAGTATTTATAAGCACTTTTATGTCGAGACGAAACTCTCCTCATATGCTTACTTGAAAAATTATTTATAACTATTTCAAATAAGTCCTTAATTAATGTTTTGATATTTTGATTTATAGTTCACATTCAAAGTTAGAAACATGCTTCTTAAAGGTCTGTTTCGTATGAGAAAAAGAGAAGGAATGGAAAGAGAGGATAAGTTTTAATAAGCTCGATGTAAAAAAATTAAAGAAACAAGGTTAAAAACTTCTAATTAATTCTTATTGCTCTTTTAGTTTATATCTTCTTTTTATCTGAATTTTATAACCCTACGATTTCAATTTTTTAAATAAAACTCATTAAAAATTTTTCTCTCATCCAATTCCTTCACACCAATCATAGGTTAAGAAATGATAATTCTTTTATTTTTTTTTTTATGTTTTTCATAAAGTTATAAAGTTAAATTAACTCCAAAACTTGTAAATATAAATATATAAATTTTTACAACATTATTTTATTAACATATAAAAAATAAAATTAATAAAGAAAGTAAGAAATTAAATATGAAACCATGTTCCTCACATCAAACAAAATTACGTTTAAATTAAGTGTAAGATAAAGAAACTTTTTTCTTAAAGGTAAAATAAAAGTTGCAAAAAACAAAAAGTAAACCAACTTATTTTATCGACTCTAATCATTAATTCAAATGTTGAATCCTATACTCTTGTATTTAAGTTTCTTGAATGAAGTATTTCATGTTGGCGAAAAAAAAATACAAGAGGAAGAAAAAATTGAATGTGTTTCTGAATTTCAGTTCAACTAAATATTTTTTAACCTTTTAATGTTACAAAACAAACCCAACTATCATATTTAAACTATTTTAAACTTAAAAAATTTGTTATACATATATGATAATAAAAGACATATTTTTATAGATGTTTAAAAAGATACTCTTCTAGTCTTAAATATAGAAGTTAGTTGATAATTTACTTTGGATTCTATGTATAATATCTTAATCGATATTTTCTCTCATATTTATCATTTTCTTCCAAGCTAATTTATACTTACCTCCAATTCTAATTATAAGAGCCAGTTAACTAATTTGAGGAGATTAAAAAAATAGGTTAAGTTAGTTATTTGTGATAAATAGGTGTTCTTTTTCTAAAATATCTCACTAATCAAGTTTATTAGCTAGAACCATCATTATTAGGGAGACTATCTTAAAAAAATGCATAAATATGAGAGACAAAGTGGATTGAGGTCTTATAATTAGCATCAAAATAAAAATTAAACGAGATCTTATATTAAAGACCGGAGGTAGTATTACTTATAAACTAATATAATCTAATGTTATATACAATTATTGTAGGAAAATTAGGTCAAATTTATTAGAATTAAATAATTTATTTATTGTTAATTTATTTAAATAATTTTTATATTAAGGATCGGAGAATTATATTACTAATGAACTTTAACATAAAAAAAAAAGTCAAACAATAATGTGAGAGCCTCAGATTTTGTTATTTTATAATTATCACATAATGTAATCATAATAATAGCATTGAGCTGCAAGATCATACCCTAGCTCCCTAAGACATGCAGGCATGGCTGGATGGCATAGTTCATATTAACGTGGGTGACGAAATAGTTAAGTGACATCATCAATTTGATTTCCCATATCTTTCTTCATATTATTTAATGGATCTCAATCTGATTTTTCTAATTAAATAAATATGTTAATAATGTTAATTATATAATATATAATAACTAATCAACCTTTAATGGTATTGCAAGTTATGAGCATGGCAACGGATGGAGTAACCATGGCTTACAATTTTTGTGCCAGGAAATAAATGCTCTATTTAATTTAACTATACACATTTTTCTGGTATGTTGAAGAATTAAAAGATGCCAAAATTTCAAATTGTTTTATAATTTGGTATTTGTTTGAGTTATTATAAATTTTATTTTTTGTGTATTGTTTTGTTTCATAATTTTCTTTGATTTAAATTCATAGAGCATCAACCAACAAAAGTTGGATCTAATAAAAAGAGTTAATCTTTTACAATATAACAAACAAGTGCTCAATTATTTGTTTGAAAAGATATCCATATTTGCCACTAGCAGTTGGCCGAGTGGCATGCGTGTGTGTGTTGGGTGCATGTGTTGCAGGTTCGATCCCGCCCTGTTGTAACCAAAAAAAAAAAAAAGATATCCATATTTAATACCTAAGCATGCTTTAAACAGAATTGTTTTAATAGGATTTTTGTGTTCAAGCTAACATAAATATCTCGTTCAGTCTTATTGCCTTGTTAGGATATTTTGAGTTTTATTTCTTGATTTGTTCATTAAAATCTATACTGCATTAATGCTTTATTTTCTTAATTTGCATTACTGAAAATATATATAAACTCAATAATAATAATTAATAAGAACTTTATCCCTTTTGACATACCATCTAGTATTAAGTACTACACTTTCTACTCTTTGATTGTGTTTGTAAATGTGTGAAAAGACAACTTATTTTCTAGGGATGCATGGAAAAGGAGATGAGATAGATATATCATTCATCAGGGATAAAAGTTTTAAAAGAAAAGTATTAAATGTTCCAACATCCAAAATATAACTTATAAAAATGATGAAACCCATTTAGGAAAATTAAAGTATGTTACCTCCGGTCCTTAATATAAGATTTAGTTGACTAATTTAGAAAGATTAAAGAAATTAGTTAAGTTAGTTATTTGTTATGAATATTTATAGTCTTTCATAAAATACCCTTACTAATTATGTATATTAGCTAAAATAACTATTTAATGAAACCTTTAATATGTGCAACTATTACAAGAATTATTTTTTAAAAAAATAAATATATATTAAAGACAAAATAGATCGGATGTCTTATATTTATGATCAAATTGAAAATTAAACAAATTTTTATATTAAAAATCGAAGATAGTATAAAGAGGACGGGAGGAAGTAATGACCAATTCATGAATTCGGTCAATTCTAACTGAATGAAAGTTTCATCAAAAAATTTTCTCCAAATTCATGTGGCTTGAATTTGAAACCTTTATCAAATTTCTTATCTCTCCCCATAACTGTATTTGGTATCAAGAATTTATTTTTATCAATAATGCTTTTTTTTGTAATTTTGTTTATCCATAATGCTTAGTTCTAAAGGATATTGCATATCATTATCATGTGCATTACATGTGCGTAAAATTTTCAACGCATAATGCACTCAGATCATGACTTAGAAGTTTCATATATTTGATGCTGCACAGTCTTGACTTTTCATTCATAAATAGTTGACTTGACTTATATATTGTTAACTAGGGCAAAGCACAGTGAACCCATAATTATGGATCGGTACATATAATGAATTATAAGATTATAATAAATAATTAATATTATTTTGTAAGTTTTTAACTAATTAGTCAAATCAAGTGTTCCCATTGAAGCAATATAAGCATCGTGTGGTTTAGAGAAGATTACGTATATATGAAATATTTTACGATGGCCAGACGGTGTAGAGTTCATAATTAGTTATATATATTTGATAATTTATTTTTTCTTATGTTCGTGTTTACGTATCCCATATATGAGAAGTGAACTCTCTTTTGTAATGGCCCGATGCTTATGAGATGCTAGCCATGCATATAGCTTGTGCTTATATTTTTTAATAAATTAGTAATTCATTTTCTTAAAAATTATATGTCGTTATCATAATATAATTTCCTAACTTTTGTTTTTTGCAACCGAAAATTTATATTCATGGCAACTTCCTCCCAATTTAATGCATAGCATGTATGAGATCTTGCTTTTTTCAAATTTGGGGGGGGGGGGAATTTTGTTAATAAAACTTTTTTTTTGTTACATATAAGTATTCTTTTATTAGAGGCAATCATATTCGAAGCACTGTTGGATACTAAATGTTAACACCTCTCCTAATAAAGATTCAAATGTTGCTTTCTATATTGTAAGGGACTAAATTTTTTTTTTAGATTCAACTCCTGGTAAAACTAATTTTGTTAAAATTACACTAAGTTCCCATATTTTAAAATAATGGGCTTTATTTTGTCATTTTACCATGGTCAAAATGGGCCCCAAATAGGAGAACACACTTCATAGTTCAGCTTGAACTTTGGGGCCTCTACGGAACCGCGTGGTGAGGACAGCGAATTACACTTTGCCCTTTGACAAAAACAATACCCTCGGACTTTGGTACTAAATGTAAAAATTAAATAGTTAATTTATAAAAATTAAGAAGATTAATAAAGTTAGTTATCTGTAATAAATGTATTAATGTTTTTTAAAATATCCTGTTTAATCATTTACATTGGAATTACTTTTAATAAAAAAAATATCCTATTTAATCATGGGAAAATGACAGATAAAGAAGGTGGAATATCTGAAATTCCAATTTGGGAAGCTAAGCAAATGTAATGACAATGAGGGAAGTACTTCCCAAATTGGAATTTTGAAATTCAGTGAAATGACAAAAATGCCCTTTGTCTTTTTTTTTTTAAAAAAAACACCCAACCTCTCACCGGTGGCCGGCCGCCGGCAACCACCGCCGGCAATTGGCCGCCGTCAGCCGGCGGCCGCCACCGGGTACCGCCGCCGGCGGCCGGTGTGGTGGCTGCCGGTGGAAGTTTTTTGTAATAGTTTTTTTTGTGTGTGGGAGAATATTACAAGAAGTGGTAGGGGTGGGATTTGATCCCACGACCCCTTGGCCATTTGGGCCAACAAAAGGACAGATGACCATTGGGCCATCAAAGACTTCTTAGCTTTATAATGCAAACAAAAATATAAGTTGACTCTTTTACTGTGACTCCAGCCCATGACAATAATTTACCTCAGGATGACAAGTTTTAATTGAGAAATAACAAGTCTAAATTTGATATTAACAAAGCGACTTTTCCTGATACATAATAAGAAGTAACAGTATATTAATTAAAAATGACAGTTTATTTGAATATGACACGTCTTTACTGAAAAATGACACGTCTAAACGTGAGATTAACAATATGCCTTTTTTTTTATATATATATAACAAGAAGTAGCATGTACATTAATTAAAAATGACCATAATTTATTTGAAAATGACACATCTTTACTGAAAAATGACAAGTCTAAACTTGAGATTAACAATGTGTCTTCTCCTGATACATAACAAGAAGTAGCATTAACAATATGTCTTCTACTGAAAAATGACAAGTCTAAATTTCAAATTAACAATGTGTCTTCTCCTGATACATAATAAGAAGTAGCATTAATAATATGTCTTCTCCTAATACATAACAAGACAAGTCTAAACTTGAGATTAACAATGTGTCTTCTCCTAATACATTACAAGAAGTAACATTAACAATATATCTTATACTGAAAAATGACAAGTCTAAATTTAAGATTAACAATGTGTCTTCTCCTGATACATAACAAAAAGTAGCATTAACAATATGTCTTCTCCTGATACATAACAAGACATGTCATTTTCAAATAAATTATGGTCATTTTTAATTAATGTACATGCTACTTCTTGTTATGTATCAGGAGAAGACACATTGTTAATCTCAAGTTTAGACTTGTCATTTTTCAGTAAAGATGTGTCATTTTCAAATAAATTATGGTCATTTTTAATTAATGTACATGCTACTTCTTGTTATATATATAAAAAAAAAGGCATATTGTTAATCTCACGTTTAGACGTGTCATTTTTCAGTAAAGACGTGTCATATTCAAATAAACTGTCATTTTTAATTAATATATATACTGTTACTTCTTATTATGTATCAGGAAAAGTCGCTTTGTTAATATCAAATTTAGACTTGTTATTTCTCAATTAAGACTTGTCATCCTGAGGTAAATTATTGTCACGGGCTGGAGTCACAGTAAAAGAGTCAACTTATATTTTTGTTTGTATTATAAAACTAAGAAGTCTTTGATGGCCCAATGGTCATCTGTCCTTTTGTTGGCCCAAATGGCCAAGGGGTCGTGGGATCAAATCCCACCCCTACCACTTCTTGTAATATTCTCCCACACACAAAAAAAACTATTACAAAAAACTTCCACCGGCAGCCACCACACCGGCCGCCGGCGGCGGCGCCCGGTGGCGGCCGCCGGCTGACGGCAGCCAATTGCCGGCGGTGGTTGCCGGCGGCCGGCCACCGGTGAGAGGTTGGGTGTTTTTTTTTAAAAAAAAGAAGACAAAGGGCATTTTTGTCATTTCATTGAATTTCAAAATTCCAATTTGGGAAGTACTTCCCTCATTGTCATTACATTTGCTTAGCTTCCCAAATTGGAATTTCAGATATTCCACCTTCTTTATCTGTCATTTTCCCTTTAATCATTTACATTGGAATTACTTTTGATAAAAACACTTATAATACGTACAATCAATGAGAATAATTTAGAAAAAAATTATAAATTTGAAAGCTAAAGTGAATTGAGATCTTTCAATTATAATTAAAATAAATTTCCTAACTGGCTTTTAAATTTAAAATAGAAGGGAGTATCTTTTGACCCAAAAAAAAAAAAAAAGGAGGGAGTATCATTTTCACCACAAAAGAGAGGGGATGAAGTTTTCATGAGTTTCAAGCACAAGCCGCACATTGACAATCTATGGCTAATGGAGGGATGTAGCCATATAAGTATGGAAGCTCAACACAAGGCTTTCCTTTCAAAACTTGTCTTTAAAATGGCCGCCAAAACAAATGTTTCGAGTCTTTAGTTGTTAAAGGAAAGCATCAGGCCGGAAAAAAAAATAGTTGTTAAAGGAAAGCAACCTTCTAGTTTCTTTTCTGGTAATTTGCAGGTGTGGCTCAAGTGGAACACTTGAAATAGCCCGGGAAAAAAATCTCTTCATAACAATCCTTGGAACAGAGTATTTAGCTTGGGTTGCTGGATTCTATAGACTTCCAGATGCCAATATGTCTTTGAAGGAACCACGCGATCTACGTTGGATCTTGTGCACCAATGTTCTTATCTCATCATGGAACAAGTGACAAACAATGATCTCTATCGTCAAGTATATAAGGAGGTGGAGGATCAAGAACCAAGATGGACACCGCCACCACGGGACGCAGTTCAAATCAATGTTGATGGCTCGGTAAGATACGGACAACAAGCGGCATGCGGAGGATTAATTCGGAACCATGAAGGACAATGGATCATGGGATTCACAAAATCTCTGGGTATATGTTCTGTCAAGAGAAGCTGAGCTACTGGCGATCAAACACGGGCTGGAGCTCGAACATAAATTGGAATTCCAGAAAACTCTGATATATTCTGACTCTCTGGACGTTTTTAACATGCTCACAAGAGACTATGCAACAGATCACTCCATGAGCAGTACAGTCCGAGAGGTTAGAAACCTCCTACTGCAAAATGGAGAGACAGAGCTTAGACATACGTGCAGAGAGAACTTGAGGTGTGTAGATTTCCTTGTGTGAAGGGGACACGCAAGTTCGGAGGAGCTTATCTTATTTCTAGAAGTACCAAATGGATGCTGGCACATGTTCTCAGAAGATATTCAGAGAGACCAATAGCCTTCTCGCCCGGCTCTTTGTGCTTTTACTGTAATTTTAATTTAGAGTCGGGAAAACGGATTAAGCCCATCAGGCCAGCCCTTTTAGGCCCTGAAATTATGAGGACTGGACTTGAAATTTTTCCCCTCAAATGGAAAACAAGCCCTGAAAGGTTGAGGGTTTAAAAGGACCAGCCTGTTTAGGTTCTTTTATAATTTTTTTTGTTTTTTAAAATTTTTTATGTAATTCTAATATTATTAATTTTTTACATTGTTAATAATATTTTAAATATTTAGTTATTATTATCATTTTAAAATTAAATTTTATAGAATGATTTGATTTATTTAGTTTTAGACAATAATTTATCCAATTAAATTTTTAAAAAATGGGTTAATTTGACTTTAATAATGATTTAATTTAGATTATATGCGTTGATATTTTTAAACTATATATATATTTGATAATGGAGTATTTTTATACTTATATAACTTGTGATTCTATAATTTGAATTAGAAATTTATGAGTTTCGACAATAATGCTTCTCACATTAAAGTAAAATAATAGCTAGATTGTAAAATTTAAAAGTAAAATTCCTATAAAGAAGAAAAATTTGATATTTTTGTTATGAAAAAAAAGCATACTTATAAAGAAGAGTTATTAATTATAGTGATGATAAAATTTCAAAAGATTAATGATAGTATTTATTTATTGCACAATTGCACTATAAATAAAACTTTTAGATGTTGTTATCTTGTTAATAAATGTTTTAGATATTCTTGGATATTGATGGATATTTATATATGATGATATTTATATTTGTAACTTAATTTTATTAATGTTTATGTCTTTTATTTACAATTTTATTGGTTTATTTTCATTTTTTTGATAAAAAATATCAGAAATATAAAAAATGATAGTTTTTCTTAAATGGGCCAAAACCCGCAGACCGATCCTGAACTCGTTAGCTTAAGGGTCGAGCCTAGCAAATTAGAATATTTTTAAAATTTCAACCTTAAAAAGCCAACCTTTTTAAACCCGCCAGTTCTGAAGGGTCAGCCCTGGAGGGTCAGGCCAGCCCTGATTCCTACATCTAAATTTTACTTTGTCTCATGCGAGACTTCTTTAGGCCTAGGCTTGCCTCCTATTTCCAAAATTAAAAAAAAAAAAAAAAAAAGAAGAGTGCATGCACGCGCACGCGTGAGAATCGGAGAGGGGGTTTAGATCGTCCAAGTAAAAGGGGGAAAATAAATTTATTTCCTTCGAAGTAGTGTCTGAACCAGAGCATCTCAAGTCTATTTCTGATTAGCAGTAATTTTTTCTTTTTTGGCCAATTCTGATTAGCAGTAATGGAAATTGGAAATGAAATAAATTCCAGCACCTTCTACTGTAGGCTTCCTCGTTTTTATCTGTACAGTTTCTTTTGAATGAAATACTTCCCTTTTATTATAGAGGAAGAAAATACAAGCCGCAAATAAAGCCGACGATGCAAATGCATCTCATCCCACTAATCTCCCTATTATCCAATGAATTATTCTCATTCTTTTCAAGTCTCTCTCTCCCCCCAATCTTCACATCATTTTATGATGTTGCAAGAATAGCACAAAGCCCCCCAAAAACAAACAAGCAAACAAATCACGAACGGTCATGACCATTTTTGGCTTCATGTTCAACTTCATCAGATAGGCTGTCCTGGGGTCTCTCTGAGAATGCTTCTCCATCATATTCCGCGCTATCCGAATCTTCTTCATCATTCCATCTTCTCTTCATGATTTTTGGGACCAGCCTAGTTACTTCCTTGCTCTCCAACATTTCTTCTTCATTGTTTATTCGTTCAAACCGAACAGCGCTCACTTTTCTAGCATTTCCTGCTAGTATCTGGGGGGAAAATAAAACAATAAGCTTGCATGTACTCTGCACGTTGCAGGAGAGCAACGGAGAATACAGAAACGACAGTAAATCCGTATTCTCCCCCCCCCCCCCAAAAAAAAAAGAAAGTAAATCCATATTGAAGGAGCTCTGAGATTATCATCTTAATATGATCAATAAGGATGGTACAAGACACATTTTTCAATGTTCATCGTGGTCACATTCTTCCATATTTTATCCATCTCTTCCATAACCCTGGGGATATGTTTTTCTCCAACTCACACAAACCTGCGTGTGCTTCATCACCCCATGCCCATGTTGCACCTTCCCAATATATACTATAAAAAGATCACTTTTATCAAACATCTTTGAAATCACTATGCCAATAATGGATCAAGAAATTCAGATACCTGTATTCTTTAAATTGCATATTTCACTTTGAAATCTTTAGTTGGTTCCCAAAAAAAAAAAAAAAAGCCTTACAAAATCTTTAAGAAGTTCATAATTTGTAAGCACACTCACAAATTATCCAATAAGTATTAAAAACATTTCTAATAAAAAAATTCCCAACAGAAATACTAACAAAGGCATTGGTGGAGTGGACTCTAGAAATATCCGAGACTGGGAATTTTAGCAATACTACAAGCTGGATGCACTAATGGTGTAATTGGCATATTGGAGCTAAGAGTTACATTGCTAAGCAGTAAACGTCGGGACATTTATATCGTATATAGATACCATTCCCCTAGTATTATACAAAGTCTAAGGAATGAGTTGTACGGGGCTTGTGGATAGTGAGTCTTGCTCATGCTATAGATTATATTATATATATCTTGATTTGAGTAACAACTGAGATTCGAGAGCTAGAATTTATTGATGATATTTCTGTTGTAGTTAGTTATTATATGCACCCTTGATGCACCTGGCTCGCTAATCTTTCCTGTTCTTACCCTTTCCAACTTTTGAGGAGGCATGGAAAACACAAACACGATTTCCAGAAATTAAAAAAAATTACCTCGAGTTTGAAAATTTGATACTTCTCCTTTGCCTCCTGGTTATCACCATTAGACTCGTCATTTTCATCTTCATCTTCCCTTTCAAGAACCACCTTGACACTCTCACCTGTCCTTGGGATATAGCCAAATGCTTCACACACAAAGCCTGAAACTGTCTCATATTGATGACCCTGTAATAATGAAAGTTAACCAAGCAAGCGTTATGGGAACCATCTAAGCAAACCCGCTTGACTAGGCTCTACAACTTGAGGAAAAATCTCAGACTCAGTTGGCTATTCTATGGGTTGATTCATAAAATTACTCATGACAAATGGCTCTGTGTGTTGTAACATATGCTGGTATAGCAATATGGAAAGTTGCATTAACTCCAGCCAAATACAAGGTTATTAGACTACATCACATTTGCTAAACCTGCCACTTTGTTTCATTCATAAGCCAAGTATAAAAGCTGCATATATTATAAAATAGCGGACCTCTGGCATCTTGATGTTCAAATCTTCAGAGAGCTGATCTATTGATGTATTTGCATCCACATCAAATATACCCTCGGCTCGCATGACAATGTACCCAGTTTTTTTCTGTATCTCCTCCTGTTGAATAACCAAAGAAGAAAAGGAAATTTATTTTAATGGAATATCAATTTGCAATTTGCAATTTGCAAATCGTTATAACAACAAACACATTTAACCGTTGATAATTCCTGTTGACAACCTAAGAGGAAAAGCCAAAATACCTAAACATTCGATATTGTTATTCCTTATAGGCAGAACTAGAATGAGAATAATGCAGAAAGGCATTCTGATGTGCATATTAAACAAAATCATTCTACAATATCTAATCAGCAGTACCATTTGCAACCTCTAAGGAGCAAGATTATTGTATATTTGCTTACCAAAAAGGCACAGAAATGCATGGTTTTCTGGTGGAACTGATGAAAATGAACAAGGTTTTCAAAGAATTGGTAACGAGTTTTACCTTTGAATCATTTTCATCAAAGATTTCACCAACAATTTCCTCAACAGCATCTTCTAGAGTTACAATCTACCAAATTGAAGCACATATCAGATATTGAGGTTCCAAGCAAATCAGCTTGCAGCATGTTAGAACTTATAGGAAAAGCATGTAAAATAGACTTCAGAAGTAGTGTTTAGCAATAAATCTAATTAACTACACCTACCTAGCAAACTTCACTCTGAAATAAGATATATAAAAAATATTTACTCAATTTGTCAAACAAAATGCCATAGTCATGTGCCGGGGTGAATCATAAAATCATAAAAATGAAAAAATTAACTGGCCACAGGAAAACTGACAATAGAAAAGTATCAGCTATAAAACTAGTAATGGTAATGGCAGGAGATTGATTTGGTGATGGCAGGAGATCGATGTAATAGCTATCTACTAAATTAAAAGAATATAACAACCTTATAGATTTTGAGTTGAAAATAAAATTAGAATTTTTAGATAATTTGCAAATAATTGCGCAGGAGCACATAGTGGTTGTGACCTCTAATTCCCAATTAACAACAGGAAGACAAGAAAATAATGTGTATTGAAAAACAAAAAACCAGAGAAAGCATGATTTAATAGCTACCCTATCATAAGCTTCCTTTACTATATAAAGCTGAATAGCATGATATACTTTCAATGAATCAAACATTTTACATCATATTTTAGTGTTTGATGTCAAATACAGATCTATTTTAGTTGGCTTTAATAAGGCGTGTCCATACACCCACAGTTCCACCATACTCATGGAAAGACGAGAGAAACAGAAATTCAGAGATAGCATGTTTTAATTGCCACACTATCACACGCTAACTTTAATTGACAACGCTAATTAGGATGATATATTTTCAAAGAATCAAACATTTGACTTCATATTTTAATGTTTAATGCCAAACACAGATCTAATTTAGTTGACTTTAATGAGGTGTACATACTCCCACAGTTCCACCATACTCATTAAGCACAACCGCCATGTGAACTTTCCGGATTCGGAACTCTCTGAGAAGATTCCAAACAGACATTGAATCTGCATAGCCAATTATAAGAATTTATTCACCCACTAATGTACATTAAACATAAATGTTATTCTTAACCAAATTTCAGTACAAGGAAAAAAGAAGAATTACTAAATAGAATAGTCAGATAGAAGAAGAAAGAATAGTCATTAAGAATGCAGACAGTGCATGTATGCAACCCATATTGTTTTCCACTTTCCTTCTGTTGATGCCAACTAGCAAGTAATTTGGCAGAAGTAAATGAAATTCCAAGATTATCAAGAGAAAATGATGTCTGGCAATATCATGATAGCAAGCCTGTTCTATATTCTGGGACAAAAGCCCCCAAATCTACCCCAAACATGCAATGAGATATATGGAGCAGCACGTGGTCAACAGGGCAAGAACATCTGACTAGCCTTTCAAGCTATAGTTGTCCAATATCGTTAGGAGGCAAGACTGACTAAATGCAATAGACATAGAATACTCGCAGACCAATGTTTATATTTTTTTTATCTACTAGGAAAAATGATGAAAGGTGAAAAATAGGAAGCAGATTTGGAGAGACCAGAACTCAAGCTGAATATTCCTTATTTTGATGTGTTCCTGTCTACGCTTTAAGTGTAACAGCAGCCAGAAATATGGACATAATTCACTCACACACGGTTGAGGACGAAATTAGTTACCAGGAACAAAATATGCGGGCTTGTGTGCCATGTCTCCAACAGTGGTACTTTCTAGTAGCTCACCCTTCAAAATCAAAGAGATTACAATTCTGCAAACTATGAGATTGGGGGATAGAATTAATAGCCAAAGCAATTATAACAAGTACAAGAGATGACAGGAGTTAAATCTCGCAACCTTTTGAACATAGTCCAGGAGATCCATTGCATATGCAATACCCATTATATTATCAACACGCTGCTCAAAAACAGGCACCCTAGAAAAGATATCATGACCCAGTTAGCAAACTTAAAAGAAAAAAGAAAAAAAAAAAGAAGCATGCAACATAAACTCAAATGATCTAGATATACCTTGAGTATTGATGAGTGACCCACAAGTGGTGAAAATCTACAAGGCTTGCACTTGCATCAATCGCGACAACATCAACAAGGGGTGTCATGACTTCTCTGACATGAGTGTCTTTTATCTCCAGCACATTTTCAATCATATCCTATGAAAAAGAATTAACTTCATCATTCATACTCACCAGAAAACTAAAAATATGTGACAAAGGAATATACTTTTTTCCCGCACGTCTGATCATTTCATTATTAACTATATATGAATATATATATATATATATATATATTATATATGCCGTAAGAAACCTATAACAGTCACTGAAAAAGTAGTGTTTTCCTTAGAGAATCAATCACTTAATCCTGTTTTCAAGATTAACATTTTTGTACGGTTCCCAAAAAAAGGAAAAAACAAAAGAAAACCTTTTATTTTCCATTCATGATTTTTATCATCTTATGTGTGAGAAACACAGTGGTTTCTAATATTAGCGCATTTGGGGGAAAAAAAATCCTCTTTTCAATAGAGGATAAAGATTGACACATAGCATCATACGAAAAAATGGAATGTTTTCCTCATCCAATACGTCCCACTTATTTTTATACTGACGATAAGTCACTATTTTTATTAGCTTATTACAACATATTTTGATTTCAATTACATTTATAATAAAAAATAGTACAGATAATGGAATATTCATTTTAATTTTATATACATTAAAAATGACTATTAAATAGGAAGAATGCCACTGGGGTGCAAATATAGCATGCATAACCACTGTCAGATTAACAGCTGGTGAAAATAAGTTCATAAAATATATCAACTTAATGTAAAGAATATAGTTGCTTATATGATACATAATGTCAAGCAACATTCCATATTAAACACCAACGGTTCTATCAAATACTAATAATGTTCTCAAAACCAGTCATTCTTTGTGCCTTCTAGATTTAGAATATAAATCATTCCATTCATTTATCACTTTCTGATGCAATTGCAAATATATCACAGTTATTTTAACATATTCTCTATATACAAAAAATAGTCTATTGCAAGTTAACAAACATTTCAGATTTTAATTTCACAGCAACAATATATTCCTTGTGTGACAAAAACAGGTTTAGCGTACTAATGAAATCATTAGAGTTCACAGATCATTAGTAAATAATAAAGTTACCCAAAAAACTGATGGGGGAGAAAGGAAATATAATCACTCCTGAAAGTAAATTCCAACATAAATCAACGCCAGCATTGGTATTATGGATGCCATAATATATAAACTAAAATATTTTTCTCCACTTTATTAACTTTACTAGAATAGAAAATTAATGTTTAATGTTTAATACCTGTTCTTCCTCCTCTATTGCCCCACTCAACTCTGCACCTCTTAACATCAATTTCAGTTCATCCTCAGTTACATAGGGTTCACTGGTACAGTTAACATTGACAACAGTTCAGTGCTAGCAATAAGCATCTATTGAATATCATACCAACCAGCAAATGACAAAAGAATTCCACATGCACACTTTAAGCTACGTGAGATGTATTTTTGCAGATAAAACATGTTAAACCGACATTTTCCCTTGAAACAAGGTTTGGCAAATACATTAAAGATTATTTTGTTCCCAAATAAATTCCACAACATGCACGCACAAAGTTTTTAATATTCCCAGGGAGATTCTGTTTTACTGTCCACCAACTTATAAGTCCAAAATGGCCCCAATAAGCTAGCGCCTAAAATTCATTAAATTATTAATATAACAATTTCATCTCCCCAATAGGACCCTTTGCAGCTTCCTGACAACGTTTAGGTATTGCAAGGTGCATAAACTGAACCACAGAAACTTAACAGAAATTCCAATGATGCAAATACAAAGACATTATTG
The DNA here is from genome assembly GCF_004799145.2 of Neltuma alba. Taxonomy (NCBI): domain Eukaryota; kingdom Viridiplantae; phylum Streptophyta; class Magnoliopsida; order Fabales; family Fabaceae; genus Neltuma; species Neltuma alba. The sequence continues at coordinate 95,737 of NW_021632968.1, forward strand.
CAGAGATGAAAGGATTAAAATTGTGACAAAAACTATTAGGCACCAAAATCTCTGATAAAATGCTAGAAAAATATATACAATGCAACAAGAAAGAACAATCTCTAGCTATCTTTACAGCAGACCTTCTTCCTTTTAAGCCAAGCAATTTCAGCATCCCATTGAAAGGTAAGTGACAATTCTTCCTGCTGGGTACAATACCAGAGAAAGCCAAGCCACTGGCCGGACCTACAGGTATTTAGAGCCACAATTTGTTATAAAATGGAGCCAAGGCAGGAATGAAATGTAAATACAAGAAATGATGTATTCACATCTACGGAGCACTATTTCAGCATCAAAATAATATATTAAGGAACAAAAAAAAAAAAAAGAACAACTTACAACAAATCGGGCCACCTCTGTTGCATTATGAACAGCTATACTCTTTGGAGTGATTTCAGTGAGAAGCAAAATGGCAACCTAAAATGAATAAGGAGAAAAGACAGAACTAAGATACTTATGTAAAAACAAAAGAAAAGAATTTCTTACAAAAGGAAACACAGTATTGAAATCATGTTGTACGTAACATCATTTTTCTTCACAAAAATAGTTTATGAATAGAAGTCACAAACAGCCAGACTGTGAAGCATGCATCAAATTTCAGAGGATAAACGATCAAAAAGTTAAGACGAAAAGAGACTTTTCTTTAAATCATGCGGGGTGCAATTTTAGTGATTCAAGACCAAAAATGTTCTTGTTAACATCTTTGAGAAAACTTTCCGTTCATACCAATGAGTACCACCCAGGTAACAACGACATTAGGGAATGGGGAAGAGAAGAAAGTGATCATATGATAAGATTCAGTCCATCATGGAGATAACGGAATGATCCCAGCAACCAAGCAGCTCAGGGACAAAAAAAGGAAATCCTACAGGCTTTTCCTCTTTAACTTAGAAGCCATGCTTTATTAATTGAGTTAAATTCCCCCCCCCCCCCCAAAAAAAAAAAAAGTTGAGTTAAATTTGGTAGCATTTTTGAAGTAATGATCATGTGGCAAATCCAGGTTAACATGTCCTCAAGTCTAAATGAAGCATTAATGCAGTTTTCTGTCACAATTACTATAAAATAAACACTCAAAAATATTTCATAACAAGTATATAAAGCAAATTAGCGATTAGTGAATAGAAATTTAAAATATGAAACATTAATTAGGATAATACAGGGGATAACCTACGTCCACAAAAGAAGTGTGATATATATACTGATAAATAGAGTGTTTCAAAGTAAATTAGAAGTTTAATAGCCTGGCGGGCCTAGATATTTGCGAGTCAAATTCAATAGCCTAGACTCTTTAAACATTTTCTCACATGCTAGAAGAGCTAAACTTCTCAAATTTTCAACAGCTCAATTGAAAAATCAACGAAACATACCGTCATCACTCCTGTTGCTGCACTAACACCAGCTTCACCAAAAATAGCAGTTGCAGCTTCCGTGACCAGGGCTGTTGCTCCAATATTGACTACACTGGGTAAATAAAAGTAGAGACAAATAAGAAAGACATTATTGAAGTAGAAGTCATGTTATGGGCTAATGGAGCAAGAGAATTACGTCGTGCCAATAAGTATAGTTGTAAGGAACCGAGTAACATCACTTCGGAGCAGTCTAAAGACACCATTTTCGGACTCCTTTTCAGCCAACTCACGAACCTTTGCACAAAATATCATTAACAATGATAAGACTTTAGACTTCAACCAGCTTAATTATTAACTAACATAAATGCTAAGGTAAAGCCAATGTGCACAAAATTACAGCCCCAATGAAGGCATAAATTCTGAAATACTAAATTCTTAAACAAGTAGATAGTCAACTGATATCACATAAAGGTGAACTAAAAAATTCAGAGCTTAAGTGGCATTAGAAAAGTAACTGATAAACTCTGCAGTCTAGCCGACAGTACAGCCAAAATCTCTTTTGTGAAATTTCTACTAGCATGTTTGCTAAGAGGCTAGTGTCCAATTGTCTAAGATGACTACACCTCTCTTTACCTAAAGGCAAACTTTGGACATTCATATGCATGTTAACAAGCCCATCTCAATTCCCCACTACACGCACCTAGAAATGTTAATGCACCCCAGTCAATTTCCCTTTTGTCAATTAGACTTTGTTAAGTAGGTCTAGATAAATTGATGTTTCAATACCAAACATTATAATCACAACTTATAACCAGTTAGCATATGGTCAGGACAATATTTCATACCTTCCAAGGCCAAAGGGTAGTAATTGAAGTCTCGGCCATGGAGAAAAACGCTGAAAGACCCAAAAGAAATACCAGTACCAAACCTTGCTCCTTAAACATCCGAAGAACTTGTAACACCTTAGGCCATGCATTTCTGAGCAACAATACGCTCTGTCCAATAACTCCATATCCAGCGTTTACTACACCTTCAATTGCGAAGACTCGTTGACATCCAACGA